>NW_028257540.1:0-37744 GCF_982258835.1 Parasteatoda tepidariorum | reverse complement strand
GTCTCTCTGTGTACCCCCCTAATTGACCTTTAATTATTTCCTGTGATGGGTACACTATAACCCTGTAATATAATACGTGGTCCAATTTAAAAATTATAGGTCAATATTAAGGTCCGATACCGTGCCGTTAGTTAACATAGAAAAATGTCTTTGAATTTTTAAAGCATTTTAGAACGCTTATTTCCTCATTTTAAGCTTCTCAGAACACTCTATTTCGCATAGGCATACATAATAAATTTTAGGGTCACGCTGTGTACCACCTAATTGACCTATAATTATTTCCTGTGGTAAGGTACACTATTACCTTGTAATATAATACGTGGTACAATTTAAAAATTATAGGTCAATATTAAGGTCCGATACCGTGCCGTTAGTTAACATAGAAAAGTGTCTTCGTATTTCCTTGTTTTAATGCACTATTTAAAATATACATAGTGTACCCCCTAATTGACCTATAATTATTTCCTGTGGTAGGGTACACTATTACCCTGTAATATAATACCTGGTCCAATTTAAATATTATGGGTCAATATTAAGGTCTGATATTGCGCCTTGCGCTAGTTAACCATTGAAAGATGACTTTGAATTTTTAAAGCATTTTAGAACGCTTATTTCCTCATTTTAAGCTTCTCAGAACACTTTATTTCGCATAGGCATACATAGTAAACTTTAGGGTCTCTCTGTGTACCCCCTAATTGACCTATAATTATTTCCTGTGATGGGTACACTATAACCCTGTAATATAATACGTGGTCCAATTTAAAAATTATAGGTCAATATTAAGGTCCGATACCGTGCCGTTAGTTAACATAGAAAAGTGTCTTCGTATTTCCTTGTTTTAATGCACTATTTAAAATATACATAGTGTACCCCCTAATTGACCTATAATTATTTCCTGTGGTAGGGTACACTATTACCCTGTAATATAATACCTATTCCAATTTAAATATTATGGGTCAATATTAAGGTCTGATATTGCGCCTTGCGTTAGTTAACCATTGAAAGATGTCTTTGAATTTTTAAAGCATTTTAGAACGCTTATTTCTTCATTTTAAGCTTCTCAGAGCACTCTATTTCGCATAGGCATACATAGTAAAATTTAGGGTCACGCTGTGTACCCCCTAAATGACCTATAATTATTTCCTGTGGTAGGGCACACTATTACCCTGTAATATAATACGTGGTCCAATTTAAAAATTATAGGTCAATATTAAGTTCCGATACCGTGCCGTTAGTTAACATTGAAAAATGTCTTCGTATTTCCTTGTTTTAATGCACTATTTAAAATATACATAGTGTACCCCCTAATTGACCTATAATTATTTCCTGTGGTAGGGTACACTATTACCCTGTAATACAATACCTGGTTCAATTTAAATATTATGGGTCAATATTAAGGTTTGATATTGCGCCTTGCGTTAGTTAACCATTGAAAGATGTCTTTGAATTTTTAAAGCATTTTAGAACGCTTATTTCTTCATTTTAAGCTTCTCAGAACACTCTATTTCGCATATGCATACATAGTAAAATTTAGGGTCACGCTGTGTACCCCCTAAATTACCTATAATTATTTCCTGTGGTAGGGTACACTATTACCCTGTAATATAATACGTGGTCCAATTTAAAAATTATAGGTCAATATTAAGGACCGATACCGTGCCGTTAGTTAACATTGAAAAATGTCTTTGAATTTTTAAAGCATTTTAGAACGCTTATTTCCTCATTTTAAGCTTCTCAGAACACTTTATTTCGCATAGGCATACATAGTAAACTTTAGGGTCTCTCTGTGTACCCCCTAATTGACCTATAATTATTTCCTGTGATGGGTACACTATAACCCTGTAATATAATACGTGGTCCAATTTAAAAATTATAGGTCAATATTAAGGTCCGATACCGTGCCGTTAGTTAACATAGAAAAATGTCTTTGAATTTTTAAAGCATTTTAGAACGCTTATTTCCTCATTTTAAGCTTCTCAGAACACTCTATTTCGCATAGGCATACATAATAAATTTTAGGGTCACGCTGTGTACCACCTAATTGACCTATAATTATTTCCTGTGGTAAGGTACACTATTACCTTGTAATATAATACGTGGTACAATTTAAAAATTATAGGTCAATATTAAGGTCCGATACCGTGCCGTTAGTTAACATAGAAAAGTGTCTTCGTATTTCCTTGTTTTAATGCACTATTTAAAATATACATAGTGTACCCCCTAATTGACCTATAATTATTTCCTGTGGTAGGGTACACTATTACCCTGTAATATAATACCTGGTCCAATTTAAATATTATGGGTCAATATTAAGGTCTGATATTGCGCCTTGCGCTAGTTAACCATTGAAAGATGACTTTGAATTTTTAAAGCATTTTAGAACGCTTATTTCCTCATTTTAAGCTTCTCAGAACACTTTATTTCGCATAGGCATACATAGTAAACTTTAGGGTCTCTCTGTGTACCCCCTAATTGACCTATAATTATTTCCTGTGATGGGTACACTATAACCCTGTAATATAATACGTGGTCCAATTTAAAAATTATAGGTCAATATTAAGGTCCGATACCGTGCCGTTAGTTAACATAGAAAAGTGTCTTCGTATTTCCTTGTTTTAATGCACTATTTAAAATATACATAGTGTACCCCCTAATTGACCTATAATTATTTCCTGTGGTAGGGTACACTATTACCCTGTAATATAATACCTATTCCAATTTAAATATTATGGGTCAATATTAAGGTCTGATATTGCGCCTTGCGTTAGTTAACCATTGAAAGATGTCTTTGAATTTTTAAAGCATTTTAGAACGCTTATTTCTTCATTTTAAGCTTCTCAGAGCACTCTATTTCGCATAGGCATACATAGTAAAATTTAGGGTCACGCTGTGTACCCCCTAAATGACCTATAATTATTTCCTGTGGTAGGGCACACTATTACCCTGTAATATAATACGTGGTCCAATTTAAAAATTATAGGTCAATATTAAGTTCCGATACCGTGCCGTTAGTTAACATTGAAAAATGTCTTCGTATTTCCTTGTTTTAATGCACTATTTAAAATATACATAGTGTACCCCCTAATTGACCTATAATTATTTCCTGTGGTAGGGTACACTATTACCCTGTAATACAATACCTGGTTCAATTTAAATATTATGGGTCAATATTAAGGTTTGATATTGCGCCTTGCGTTAGTTAACCATTGAAAGATGTCTTTGAATTTTTAAAGCATTTTAGAACGCTTATTTCTTCATTTTAAGCTTCTCAGAACACTCTATTTCGCATATGCATACATAGTAAAATTTAGGGTCACGCTGTGTACCCCCTAAATTACCTATAATTATTTCCTGTGGTAGGGTACACTATTACCCTGTAATATAATACGTGGTCCAATTTAAAAATTATAGGTCAATATTAAGGACCGATACCGTGCCGTTAGTTAACATTGAAAAATGTCTTTGAATTTTTAAAGCATTTTAGAACGCTTATTTCCTCATTTTAAGCTTCTCAGAACACTTTATTTCGCATAGGCATACATAGTAAACTTTAGGGTCTCTCTGTGTACCCCCTAATTGACCTATAATTATTTCCTGTGATGGGTACACTATAACCCTGTAATATAATACGTGGTCCAATTTAAAAATTATAGGTCAATATTAAGGTCCGATACCGTGCCGTTAGTTAACATAGAAAAATGTCTTTGAATTTTTAAAGCATTTTAGAACGCTTATTTCCTCATTTTAAGCTTCTCAGAACACTCTATTTCGCATAGGCATACATAATAAATTTTAGGGTCACGCTGTGTACCACCTAATTGACCTATAATTATTTCCTGTGGTAAGGTACACTATTACCTTGTAATATAATACGTGGTACAATTTAAAAATTATAGGTCAATATTAAGGTCCGATACCGTGCCGTTAGTTAACATAGAAAAGTGTCTTCGTATTTCCTTGTTTTAATGCACTATTTAAAATATACATAGTGTACCCCCTAATTGACCTATAATTATTTCCTGTGGTAGGGTACACTATTACCCTGTAATATAATACCTGGTCCAATTTAAATATTATGGGTCAATATTAAGGTCTGATATTGCGCCTTGCGCTAGTTAACCATTGAAAGATGACTTTGAATTTTTAAAGCATTTTAGAACGCTTATTTCTTCATTTTAAGCTTCTCAGAACACTCTATTTCGCATAAGCATACATAGTAAAATTTTGGGTCACGCTGTGTACCCCCTAAATGACCTATAATTATTTCCTGTGGTAGGGTACACTATTACCCTGTAATATAATACGTGGTCCAATTTAAAAATTATAGGTCAATATTAAGGACCGATACCGTGCCGTTAGTTAACATTGAAAAATGTCTTTGAATTTTTAAAGCATTTTAGAACGCTTATTTCCTCATTTTAAGCTTCTCAGAACACTTTATTTCGCATAGGCATACATAGTAAACTTTAGGGTCTCTCTGTGTACCCCCTAATTGACCTATAATTATTTCCTGTGATGGGTACACTATAACCCTGTAATATAATACGTGGTCCAATTTAAAAATTATAGGTCAATATTAAGGTCCGATACCGTGCCGTTAGTTAACATAGAAAAGTGTCTTCGTATTTCCTTGTTTTAATGCACTATTTAAAATATACATAGTGTACCCCCTAAATGACCTATAATTATTTCCTGTGGTAGGGTACACTATTACCCTGTAATATAATACCTGGTCCAATTTAAATATTATGGGTCAATATTAAGGTCTGATATTGCGCCTTGCGTTAGTTAACCATTGAAAGATGTCTTTGAATTTTTAAAGCATTTTAGAACGCTTATTTCTTCATTTTAAGCTTCTCAGAACACTCTATTTCGCATAGGCATACATAGTAAATTTTAGGGTCACGCTGTGTACCACCTAATTGACCTATAATTATTTCCTGTGGTAAGGTACACTATTACCCTGTAATATAATACGTGGTACAATTTAAAAATTATAGGTCAATTTTAAGGTCCGATACCGTGCAGTTAGTTAACATAGAAAAGTGTCTTCGTATTTCCTTGTTTTAATGCACTATTTAAAATATACATAGTGTACCCCCTAATTGACCTATAATTATTTCCTGTGGTAGGGTACACTATTACCCTGTAATATAATACCTGGTCCAATTTAAATATTATGGGTCAATATTAAGGTCTGATATTGCGCCTTGCGCTAGTTAACCATTGAAAGATGTCTTTGAATTTTTAAAGAATTTTAGAACGCTTATTTCTTTATTTTAAGCTTCTCAGAACACTCTATTTCGCATAAGCATACATAGTAAAATTTAGGGTCACGCTGTGTACCCCCTAAATGACCTATAATTATTTCCTGTGGTAGGGTACACTATTACCCTGTAATATAAAACGTGGTCCAATTTAAAAATTATAGGTCAATATTAAGGTCCGATACCGTGCCGTTAGTTAACATTGAAAAATGTCTTTGAATTTTTAAAGCATTTTAGAACGCTTATTTCCTCATTTTAAGCTTCTCAGAACACTTTATTTCGCATATACATACATAGTAAACTTTAGGGTCTCTCTGTGTACCCCCTAATTGACCTATAATTATTTCCTGTGGTAGGGTACACTATAACCCTGTAATATAATACGTGGTCCAATTTAAAAATTATAGGTCAATATTAAGTTCCGATACCGTGACGTTAGTTAACATAGAAAAGTGTCTTCGTATTTCCTTGTTTTAATGCACTATTTAAAATATACATAGTGTACCCCCTAATTGACCTATAATTATTTCCTGTGGTAGGGTACACTATTACCCTGTAATACAATACCTATTCCAATTTAAATATTATGAGTCAATATTAAGGTCTGATATTGCGCCTTGCGTTAGTTAACCATTGAAAGATGTCTTTGAATTTTTAAAGCATTTTAGAACGCTTATTTCTTCATTTTAAGCATCTCAGAACACTCTATTTCGCATAGGCATACATAGTAAAATTTAGGGTCACGCTGTGTACCCCCTAAATGACCTATAATTATATCCTGTGGTATGGTACACTATTACCCTGTAATATAATGCGTGGTCCAATTTAAAAATTATAGGTCAATATTAAGGTCCGATACCGTGCCGTTAGTTAACATAGAAAAATGTCTTTGAATTTTTAAAGCATTTTAGAACGCTTATTTCCTCATTTTAAGCTTCTCAGAACACTTTATTTCGCATAGGCATACATAGTAAACTTTAGGGTCTCTCTGTGTACCCCCTAATTGACCTATAATTATTTCCTGTGATGGGTACACTATAACCCTGTAATATAATACGTGGTCCAATTTAAAAATTATAGGTCAATATTAAGGTCCGATACCGTGCCGTTAGTTAACATAGAAAAGTGTCTTCGTATTTCCTTGTTTTAATGCACTATTTAAAATATACATAGTGTACCCCCTAATTGACCTATAATTATTTCCTGTGGTAGGGTACACTATTACCCTGTAATATAATACCTATTCCAATTTAAATATTATGGGTCAATATTAAGGTCTGATATTGCGCCTTGCGTTAGTTAACCATTGAAAGATGTCTTTGAATTTTTAAAGCATTTTAGAACGCTTATTTCTTCATTTTAAGCATCTCAGAACACTCTATTTCGCATAGGCATACATAGTAAAATTTAGGGTCACGCTGTGTACCCCCTAAATGACCTATAATTATATCCTGTGGTAGGGTACACTATTACCCTGTAATATAATACGTGGTCCAATTTAAAAATTATAGGTCAATATTAAGGTCCGATACCGTGCCGTTAGTTAACATAGAAAAATGTCTTTGAATTTTTAAAGCATTTTAGAACGCTTATTTCTTCATTTTAAGCTTCTCAGAGCACTCTATTTCGCATAGGCATACATAGTAAAATTTAGGGTCACGCTGTGTACCCCCTAAATGACCTATAATTATTTCCTGTGGTAGGGCACACTATTACCCTGTAATATAATACGTGGTCCAATTTAAAAATTATAGGTCAATATTAAGTTCCGATACCGTGCCGTTAGTTAACATTGAAAAATGTCTTCGTATTTCCTTGTTTTAATGCACTATTTAAAATATACATAGTGTACCCCCTAATTGACCTATAATTATTTCCTGTGGTAGGGTACACTATTACCCTGTAATACAATACCTGGTTCAATTTAAATATTATGGGTCAATATTAAGGTTTGATATTGCGCCTTGCGTTAGTTAACCATTGAAAGATGTCTTTGAATTTTTAAAGCATTTTAGAACGCTTATTTCTTCATTTTAAGCTTCTCAGAACACTCTATTTCGCATATGCATACATAGTAAAATTTAGGGTCACGCTGTGTACCCCCTAAATGACCTATAATTATTTCCTGTGGTAGGGTACACTATTACCCTGTAATATAATACGTGGTCCAATTTAAAAATTATAGGTCAATATTAAGGACCGATACCGTGCCGTTAGTTAACATTGAAAAATGTCTTTGAATTTTTAAAGCATTTTAGAACGCTTATTTCCTCATTTTAAGCTTCTCAGAACACTTTATTTCGCATAGGCATACATAGTAAACTTTAGGGTCTCTCTGTGTACCCCCTAATTGACCTATAATTATTTCCTGTGATGGGTACACTATAACCCTGTAATATAATACGTGGTCCAATTTAAAAATTATAGGTCAATATTAAGGTCCGATACCGTGCCGTTAGTTAACATAGAAAAATGTCTTTGAATTTTTAAAGCATTTTAGAACGCTTATTTCCTCATTTTAAGCTTCTCAGAACACTCTATTTCGCATAGGCATACATAATAAATTTTAGGGTCACGCTGTGTACCACCTAATTGACCTATAATTATTTCCTGTGGTAAGGTACACTATTACCTTGTAATATAATACGTGGTACAATTTAAAAATTATAGGTCAATATTAAGGTCCGATACCGTGCCGTTAGTTAACATAGAAAAGTGTCTTCGTATTTCCTTGTTTTAATGCACTATTTAAAATATACATAGTGTACCCCCTAATTGACCTATAATTATTTCCTGTGGTAGGGTACACTATTACCCTGTAATATAATACCTGGTCCAATTTAAATATTATGGGTCAATATTAAGGTCTGATATTGCGCCTTGCGCTAGTTAACCATTGAAAGATGACTTTGAATTTTTAAAGCATTTTAGAACGCTTATTTCTTCATTTTAAGCTTCTCAGAACACTCTATTTCGCATAAGCATACATAGTAAAATTTTGGGTCACGCTGTGTACCCCCTAAATGACCTATAATTATTTCCTGTGGTAGGGTACACTATTACCCTGTAATATAATACGTGGTCCAATTTAAAAATTATAGGTCAATATTAAGGACCGATACCGTGCCGTTAGTTAACATTGAAAAATGTCTTTGAATTTTTAAAGCATTTTAGAACGCTTATTTCCTCATTTTAAGCTTCTCAGAACACTTTATTTCGCATAGGCATACATAGTAAACTTTAGGGTCTCTCTGTGTACCCCCTAATTGACCTATAATTATTTCCTGTGATGGGTACACTATAACCCTGTAATATAATACGTGGTCCAATTTAAAAATTATAGGTCAATATTAAGGTCCGATACCGTGCCGTTAGTTAACATAGAAAAGTGTCTTCGTATTTCCTTGTTTTAATGCACTATTTAAAATATACATAGTGTACCCCCTAAATGACCTATAATTATTTCCTGTGGTAGGGTACACTATTACCCTGTAATATAATACCTGGTCCAATTTAAATATTATGGGTCAATATTAAGGTCTGATATTGCGCCTTGCGTTAGTTAACCATTGAAAGATGTCTTTGAATTTTTAAAGCATTTTAGAACGCTTATTTCTTCATTTTAAGCTTCTCAGAACACTCTATTTCGCATAGGCATACATAGTAAATTTTAGGGTCACGCTGTGTACCACCTAATTGACCTATAATTATTTCCTGTGGTAAGGTACACTATTACCCTGTAATATAATACGTGGTACAATTTAAAAATTATAGGTCAATTTTAAGGTCCGATACCGTGCAGTTAGTTAACATAGAAAAGTGTCTTCGTATTTCCTTGTTTTAATGCACTATTTAAAATATACATAGTGTACCCCCTAATTGACCTATAATTATTTCCTGTGGTAGGGTACACTATTACCCTGTAATATAATACCTGGTCCAATTTAAATATTATGGGTCAATATTAAGGTCTGATATTGCGCCTTGCGCTAGTTAACCATTGAAAGATGTCTTTGAATTTTTAAAGAATTTTAGAACGCTTATTTCTTTATTTTAAGCTTCTCAGAACACTCTATTTCGCATAAGCATACATAGTAAAATTTAGGGTCACGCTGTGTACCCCCTAAATGACCTATAATTATTTCCTGTGGTAGGGTACACTATTACCCTGTAATATAATACGTGGTCCAATTTAAAAATTATAGGTCAATATTAAGGTCCGATACCGTGCCGTTAGTTAACATTGAAAAATGTCTTTGAATTTTTAAAGCATTTTAGAACGCTTATTTCCTCATTTTAAGCTTCTCAGAACACTTTATTTCGCATATACATACATAGTAAACTTTAGGGTCTCTCTGTGTACCCCCTAATTGACCTATAATTATTTCCTGTGGTAGGGTACACTATAACCCTGTAATATAATACGTGGTCCAATTTAAAAATTATAGGTCAATATTAAGGTCCGATACCGTGCCGTTAGTTAACATAGAAAAGTGTCTTCGTATTTCCTTGTTTTAATGCACTATTTAAAATATACATAGTGTACCCCCTAATTGACCTATAATTATTTCCTGTGGTAGGGTACACTATTACCCTGTAATATAATACCTATTCCAATTTAAATATTATGGGTCAATATTAAGGTCTGATATTGCGCCTTGCGTTAGTTAACCATTGAAAGATGTCTTTGAATTTTTAAAGCATTTTAGAACGCTTATTTCTTCATTTTAAGCATCTCAGAACACTCTATTTCGCATAGGCATACATAGTAAAATTTAGGGTCACGCTGTGTACCCCCTAAATGACCTATAATTATATCCTGTGGTAGGGTACACTATTACCCTGTATTATAATACGTGGTCCAATTTAAAAATTATAGGTCAATATTAAGGTCCGATACCGTGCCGTTAGTTAACATAGAAAAATGTCTTTGAATTTTTAAAGCATTTTAGAACGCTTATTTCTTCATTTTAAGCTTCTCAGAGCACTCTATTTCGCATAGGCATACATAGTAAAATTTAGGATCACGCTGTGTACCCCCTAAATGACCTATAATTATTTCCTGTGGTAGGGCACACTATTACCCTGTAATATAATACGTGGTCCAATTTAAAAATTATAGGTCAATATTAAGTTCCGATACCGTGCCGTTAGTTAACATTGAAAAATGTCTTCGTATTTCCTTGTTTTAATGCACTATTTAAAATATACATAGTGTACCCCCTAATTGACCTATAATTATTTCCTGTGGTAGGGTACACTATTACCCTGTAATACAATACCTGGTTCAATTTAAATATTATGGGTCAATATTAAGGTTTGATATTGCGCCTTGCGTTAGTTAACCATTGAAAGATGTCTTTGAATTTTTAAAGCATTTTAGAACGCTTATTTCTTCATTTTAAGCTTCTCAGAACACTCTATTTCGCATATGCATACATAGTAAAATTTAGGGTCACGCTGTGTACCCCCTAAATGACCTATAATTATTTCCTGTGGTAGGGTACACTATTACCCTGTAATATAATACGTGGTCCAATTTAAAAATTATAGGTCAATATTAAGGACCGATACCGTGCCGTTAGTTAACATTGAAAAATGTCTTTGAATTTTTAAAGCATTTTAGAACGCTTATTTCCTCATTTTAAGCTTCTCAGAACACTTTATTTCGCATAGGCATACATAGTAAACTTTAGGGTCTCTCTGTGTACCCCCTAATTGACCTATAATTATTTCCTGTGATGGGTACACTATAACCCTGTAATATAATACGTGGTCCAATTTAAAAATTATAGGTCAATATTAAGGTCCGATACCGTGCCGTTAGTTAACATAGAAAAATGTCTTTGAATTTTTAAAGCATTTTAGAACGCTTATTTCCTCATTTTAAGCTTCTCAGAACACTCTATTTCGCATAGGCATACATAATAAATTTTAGGGTCACGCTGTGTACCACCTAATTGACCTATAATTATTTCCTGTGGTAAGGTACACTATTACCTTGTAATATAATACGTGGTACAATTTAAAAATTATAGGTCAATATTAAGGTCCGATACCGTGCCGTTAGTTAACATAGAAAAGTGTCTTCGTATTTCCTTGTTTTAATGCACTATTTAAAATATACATAGTGTACCCCCTAATTGACCTATAATTATTTCCTGTGGTAGGGTACACTATTACCCTGTAATATAATACCTGGTCCAATTTAAATATTATGGGTCAATATTAAGGTCTGATATTGCGCCTTGCGCTAGTTAACCATTGAAAGATGACTTTGAATTTTTAAAGCATTTTAGAACGCTTATTTCTTCATTTTAAGCTTCTCAGAACACTCTATTTCGCATAAGCATACATAGTAAAATTTTGGGTCACGCTGTGTACCCCCTAAATGACCTATAATTATTTCCTGTGGTAGGGTACACTATTACCCTGTAATATAATACGTGGTCCAATTTAAAAATTATAGGTCAATATTAAGGACCGATACCGTGCCGTTAGTTAACATTGAAAAATGTCTTTGAATTTTTAAAGCATTTTAGAACGCTTATTTCCTCATTTTAAGCTTCTCAGAACACTTTATTTCGCATAGGCATACATAGTAAACTTTAGGGTCTCTCTGTGTACCCCCTAATTGACCTATAATTATTTCCTGTGATGGGTACACTATAACCCTGTAATATAATACGTGGTCCAATTTAAAAATTATAGGTCAATATTAAGGTCCGATACCGTGCCGTTAGTTAACATAGAAAAGTGTCTTCGTATTTCCTTGTTTTAATGCACTATTTAAAATATACATAGTGTACCCCCTAAATGACCTATAATTATTTCCTGTGGTAGGGTACACTATTACCCTGTAATATAATACCTGGTCCAATTTAAATATTATGGGTCAATATTAAGGTCTGATATTGCGCCTTGCGTTAGTTAACCATTGAAAGATGTCTTTGAATTTTTAAAGCATTTTAGAACGCTTATTTCTTCATTTTAAGCTTCTCAGAACACTCTATTTCGCATAGGCATACATAGTAAATTTTAGGGTCACGCTGTGTACCACCTAATTGACCTATAATTATTTCCTGTGGTAAGGTACACTATTACCCTGTAATATAATACGTGGTACAATTTAAAAATTATAGGTCAATTTTAAGGTCCGATACCGTGCAGTTAGTTAACATAGAAAAGTGTCTTCGTATTTCCTTGTTTTAATGCACTATTTAAAATATACATAGTGTACCCCCTAATTGACCTATAATTATTTCCTGTGGTAGGGTACACTATTACCCTGTAATATAATACCTGGTCCAATTTAAATATTATGGGTCAATATTAAGGTCTGATATTGCGCCTTGCGCTAGTTAACCATTGAAAGATGTCTTTGAATTTTTAAAGAATTTTAGAACGCTTATTTCTTTATTTTAAGCTTCTCAGAACACTCTATTTCGCATAAGCATACATAGTAAAATTTAGGGTCACGCTGTGTACCCCCTAAATGACCTATAATTATTTCCTGTGGTAGGGTACACTATTACCCTGTAATATAATACGTGGTCCAATTTAAAAATTATAGGTCAATATTAAGGTCCGATACCGTGCCGTTAGTTAACATTGAAAAATGTCTTTGAATTTTTAAAGCATTTTAGAACGCTTATTTCCTCATTTTAAGCTTCTCAGAACACTTTATTTCGCATATACATACATAGTAAACTTTAGGGTCTCTCTGTGTACCCCCTAATTGACCTATAATTATTTCCTGTGGTAGGGTACACTATAACCCTGTAATATAATACGTGGTCCAATTTAAAAATTATAGGTCAATATTAAGTTCCGATACCGTGACGTTAGTTAACATAGAAAAGTGTCTTCGTATTTCCTTGTTTTAATGCACTATTTAAAATATACATAGTGTACCCCCTAATTGACCTATAATTATTTCCTGTGGTAGGGTACACTATTACCCTGTAATACAATACCTATTCCAATTTAAATATTATGAGTCAATATTAAGGTCTGATATTGCGCCTTGCGTTAGTTAACCATTGAAAGATGTCTTTGAATTTTTAAAGCATTTTAGAACGCTTATTTCTTCATTTTAAGCATCTCAGAACACTCTATTTCGCATAGGCATACATAGTAAAATTTAGGGTCACGCTGTGTACCCCCTAAATGACCTATAATTATATCCTGTGGTAGGGTACACTATTACCCTGTAATATAATGCGTGGTCCAATTTAAAAATTATAGGTCAATATTAAGGTCCGATACCGTGCCGTTAGTTAACATAGAAAAATGTCTTTGAATTTTTAAAGCATTTTAGAACGCTTATTTCCTCATTTTAAGCTTCTCAGAACACTTTATTTCGCATAGGCATACATAGTAAACTTTAGGGTCACGCTGTGTACCCCCTAATTGACCTATAATTATTTCCTGTGGTAGGGTACACTATTACCCTGTAATATAATAGGTGGTCCAATTTAAAAATTATAGGTCAATATTAAGGTCCGATACCGTGCCGTTAGTTAGCATAGAAAAATGTCTTTGAATTTTTAAAGCATTTTAGAACGCTTATTTCCTCATTTTAAGCTTCTCAGAACACTTCATTTCGCATAGGCATACATAGAAAACTTTAGGGTCACTCTGCGTACCCCCTAAATGACCTATAATTATTTCCTGTGGTAGGGTACACTATAACCCTGTAATATAATACGTGGTGCAATTTAAAAATTATAGGTCAATATTAAGGTCCGATACCGTGCCGTTAGTTAACATAGAAAAGTGTCTTTGTATTTCCTTGTTTTAATGCACTATTTAAAATATACATAGTGTACCCCCTAATTGACCTATAATTATTTCCTGTGGTAGGGTACACTATTACCCTGTAATATAATACCTGGTCCAATTTAAATATTGTGGGTCAATATTAAGGTCTGATATTGCGCCTTGCGTTAGTTAACCATTGAAAGATGTCTTTGAATTTTTAAAGCATTTTAGAACGCTTATTTCTTCATTTTAAGCTTCTCAGAACACTCTATTTCGCATAGGCATACATAGTAAATTTTAGGGTCACGCTGTGTTCCACCTAATTGACCTATAAATATTTCCTGTGGTAAGGTACACTATTACCCTGTAATATAATACGTGGTACAATTTAAAAATTATAGGTCAATATTAAGGTCCGATACCGTGCCGTTAGTTAACATAGAAAAGTGTCTTCGTATTTCCTTGTTTTAATGCACTATTTAAAATATACATAGTGTACCCCCTAATTGACCTATAATTATTTCCTGTGGTAGGGTACATTATTACCCTGTAATATAATACCTATTCCAATTTAAATATTATGGGTCAATATTAAGGTCAGATATTGCGCCTTGCGTTAGTTAACCATTGAAAGATGTCTTTGAATTTTTAAAGCATTTTAGAACGCTTATTTCTTCATTTTAAGCATCTCAGAACACTCTATTTCGCATAGGCATACATAGTAAAATTTAGGGTCACGCTGTGTACCCCCTAAATGACCTATAATTATATCCTGTGGTAGGGTACACTATTACCCTGTAATATAATACGTGGTCCAATTTAAAAATTATAGGTCAATATTAAGGTCCGATACCGTGCCGTTAGTTAACATAGAAAAATGTCTTTGAATTTTTAAAGCATTTTAGAACGCTTATTTCCTCATTTTAAGCTTCTCAGAACAATTTATTTCGCATAGGCATACATAGTAAACTTTAGGGTCACGCTGTGTACCCCCTAATTGACCTATAATTATTTCCTTTGGTTTGGGTACACTATTACCCTGTAATATAATACCTGGTTCAATTTAAAAATTATAGGTCAATAATAAGGTCCGATACCGTGCCGTTAGTTAACATAGAAAAATGTCTTTGAATTTTTAAAGCATTTTAGAACGCTTATTTCTTCATTTTAAGCTTCTCAGAGCACTCTATTTCGCATAGGCATACATAGTAAAATTTAGGGTCACGCTGTGTACCCCCTAAATGACCTATAATTATTTCCTGTGGTAGGGCACACTATTACCCTGTAATATAATACGTGGTCCAATTTAAAAATTATAGGTCAATATTAAGTTCCGATACCGTGCCGTTAGTTAACATTGAAAAATGTCTTCGTATTTCCTTGTTTTAATGCACTATTTAAAATATACATAGTGTACCCCCTAATTGACCTATAATTATTTCCTGTGGTAGGGTACACTATTACCCTGTAATACAATACCTGGTTCAATTTAAATATTATGGGTCAATATTAAGGTTTGATATTGCGCCTTGCGTTAGTTAACCATTGAAAGATGTCTTTGAATTTTTAAAGCATTTTAGAACGCTT
Source organism: Parasteatoda tepidariorum (assembly GCF_982258835.1). NCBI lineage: Eukaryota > Metazoa > Arthropoda > Arachnida > Araneae > Theridiidae > Parasteatoda > Parasteatoda tepidariorum. Next base: position 22,127 of record NW_028257540.1, on the reverse strand, counting down.
ATTTCTTCATTTTAAGCTTCTCAGAACACTCTATTTCGCATAGGCATACATAGTAAAATTTAGGGTCACGCTGTGTACCCCCTAAATGACCTATAATTATTTCCTGTGGTAGGGTACACTATTACCCTCTAATATAATACGTGGTCCAATTTAAAAATTATAGGTCAATATTAAGGTCCGATACCGTGCCGTTAGTTAACATTGAAAAATGTCTTTGAATTTTTAAAGCATTTTAGAACGCTTATTTCCTCATTTTAAGCTTCTCAGAACACTTTATTTCGCATAGGCATACATAGTAAACTTTAGGGTCTCTCTGTGTACCCCCTAATTGACCTATAATTATTTCCTGTGATGGGTACACTATAACCCTGTAATATAATACGTGGTCCAATTTAAAAATTATAGGTCAATATTAAGGTCCGATACCGTGCCGTTAGTTAACATAGAAAAGTGTCTTCGTATTTCCTTGTTTTAATGCACTATTTAAAATATACATAGTGTACCCCCTAAATGACCTATAATTATTTCCTGTGGTAGGGTACACTATTACCCTGTAATATAATACCTGGTCCAATTTAAATATTATGGGTCAATATTAAGGTCTGATATTGCGCCTTGCGTTAGTTAACCATTGAAAGATGTCTTTGAATTTTTAAAGCATTTTAGAACGCTTATTTCTTCATTTTAAGCTTCTCAGAACACTCTATTTCGCATAGGCATACATAGTAAATTTTAGGGTCACGCTGTGTACCACCTAATTGACCTATAATTATTTCCTGTGGTAAGGTACACTATTACCCTGTAATATAATACGTGGTACAATTTAAAAATTATAGGTCAATTTTAAGGTCCGATACCGTGCAGTTAGTTAACATAGAAAAGTGTCTTCGTATTTCCTTGTTTTAATGCACTATTTAAAATATACATAGTGTACCCCCTAATTGACCTATAATTATTTCCTGTGGTAGGGTACACTATTACCCTGTAATATAATACCTGGTCCAATTTAAATATTATGGGTCAATATTAAGGTCTGATATTGCGCCTTGCGCTAGTTAACCATTGAAAGATGTCTTTGAATTTTTAAAGAATTTTAGAACGCTTATTTCTTTATTTTAAGCTTCTCAGAACACTCTATTTCGCATAAGCATACATAGTAAAATTTAGGGTCACGCTGTGTACCCCCTAAATGACCTATAATTATTTCCTGTGGTAGGGTACACTATTACCCTGTAATATAATACGTGGTCCAATTTAAAAATTATAGGTCAATATTAAGGTCCGATACCGTGCCGTTAGTTAACATTGAAAAATGTCTTTGAATTTTTAAAGCATTTTAGAACGCTTATTTCCTCATTTTAAGCTTCTCAGAACACTTTATTTCGCATATACATACATAGTAAACTTTAGGGTCTCTCTGTGTACCCCCTAATTGACCTATAATTATTTCCTGTGGTAGGGTACACTATAACCCTGTAATATAATACGTGGTCCAATTTAAAAATTATAGGTCAATATTAAGTTCCGATACCGTGACGTTAGTTAACATAGAAAAGTGTCTTCGTATTTCCTTGTTTTAATGCACTATTTAAAATATACATAGTGTACCCCCTAATTGACCTATAATTATTTCCTGTGGTAGGGTACACTATTACCCTGTAATACAATACCTATTCCAATTTAAATATTATGAGTCAATATTAAGGTCTGATATTGCGCCTTGCGTTAGTTAACCATTGAAAGATGTCTTTGAATTTTTAAAGCATTTTAGAACGCTTATTTCTTCATTTTAAGCATCTCAGAACACTCTATTTCGCATAGGCATACATAGTAAAATTTAGGGTCACGCTGTGTACCCCCTAAATGACCTATAATTATATCCTGTGGTAGGGTACACTATTACCCTGTAATATAATGCGTGGTCCAATTTAAAAATTATAGGTCAATATTAAGGTCCGATACCGTGCCGTTAGTTAACATAGAAAAATGTCTTTGAATTTTTAAAGCATTTTAGAACGCTTATTTCCTCATTTTAAGCTTCTCAGAACACTTTATTTCGCATAGGCATACATAGTAAACTTTAGGGTCACGCTGTGTACCCCCTAATTGACCTATAATTATTTCCTGTGGTAGGGTACACTATTACCCTGTAATATAATAGGTGGTCCAATTTAAAAATTATAGGTCAATATTAAGGTCCGATACCGTGCCGTTAGTTAGCATAGAAAAATGTCTTTGAATTTTTAAAGCATTTTAGAACGCTTATTTCCTCATTTTAAGCTTCTCAGAACACTTCATTTCGCATAGGCATACATAGAAAACTTTAGGGTCACTCTGCGTACCCCCTAAATGACCTATAATTATTTCCTGTGGTAGGGTACACTATAACCCTGTAATATAATACGTGGTGCAATTTAAAAATTATAGGTCAATATTAAGGTCCGATACCGTGCCGTTAGTTAACATAGAAAAGTGTCTTTGTATTTCCTTGTTTTAATGCACTATTTAAAATATACATAGTGTACCCCCTAATTGACCTATAATTATTTCCTGTGGTAGGGTACACTATTACCCTGTAATATAATACCTGGTCCAATTTAAATATTGTGGGTCAATATTAAGGTCTGATATTGCGCCTTGCGTTAGTTAACCATTGAAAGATGTCTTTGAATTTTTAAAGCATTTTAGAACGCTTATTTCTTCATTTTAAGCTTCTCAGAACACTCTATTTCGCATAGGCATACATAGTAAATTTTAGGGTCACGCTGTGTTCCACCTAATTGACCTATAAATATTTCCTGTGGTAAGGTACACTATTACCCTGTAATATAATACGTGGTACAATTTAAAAATTATAGGTCAATATTAAGGTCCGATACCGTGCCGTTAGTTAACATAGAAAAGTGTCTTCGTATTTCCTTGTTTTAATGCACTATTTAAAATATACATAGTGTACCCCCTAATTGACCTATAATTATTTCCTGTGGTAGGGTACATTATTACCCTGTAATATAATACCTATTCCAATTTAAATATTATGGGTCAATATTAAGGTCAGATATTGCGCCTTGCGTTAGTTAACCATTGAAAGATGTCTTTGAATTTTTAAAGCATTTTAGAACGCTTATTTCTTCATTTTAAGCATCTCAGAACACTCTATTTCGCATAGGCATACATAGTAAAATTTAGGGTCACGCTGTGTACCCCCTAAATGACCTATAATTATATCCTGTGGTAGGGTACACTATTACCCTGTAATATAATACGTGGTCCAATTTAAAAATTATAGGTCAATATTAAGGTCCGATACCGTGCCGTTAGTTAACATAGAAAAATGTCTTTGAATTTTTAAAGCATTTTAGAACGCTTATTTCCTCATTTTAAGCTTCTCAGAACAATTTATTTCGCATAGGCATACATAGTAAACTTTAGGGTCACGCTGTGTACCCCCTAATTGACCTATAATTATTTCCTTTGGTTTGGGTACACTATTACCCTGTAATATAATACCTGGTTCAATTTAAAAATTATAGGTCAATAATAAGGTCCGATACCGTGCCGTTAGTTAACATAGAAAAATGTCTTTGAATTTTTAAAGCATTTTAGAACGCTTATTTCTTCATTTTAAGCTTCTCAGAGCACTCTATTTCGCATAGGCATACATAGTAAAATTTAGGGTCACGCTGTGTACCCCCTAAATGACCTATAATTATTTCCTGTGGTAGGGCACACTATTACCCTGTAATATAATACGTGGTCCAATTTAAAAATTATAGGTCAATATTAAGTTCCGATACCGTGCCGTTAGTTAACATTGAAAAATGTCTTCGTATTTCCTTGTTTTAATGCACTATTTAAAATATACATAGTGTACCCCCTAATTGACCTATAATTATTTCCTGTGGTAGGGTACACTATTACCCTGTAATACAATACCTGGTTCAATTTAAATATTATGGGTCAATATTAAGGTTTGATATTGCGCCTTGCGTTAGTTAACCATTGAAAGATGTCTTTGAATTTTTAAAGCATTTTAGAACGCTTATTTCTTCATTTTAAGCTTCTCAGAACACTCTATTTCGCATAGGCATACATAGTAAAATTTAGGGTCACGCTGTGTACCCCCTAAATGACCTATAATTATTTCCTGTGGTAGGGTACACTATTACCCTCTAATATAATACGTGGTCCAATTTAAAAATTATAGGTCAATATTAAGGTCCGATACCGTGCCGTTAGTTAACATAGAAAAATGTCTTTGAATTTTTAAAGCATTTTAGAACGCTTATTTCCTCATTTTAAGCTTCTCAGAACACTCTATTTCGCATAGGCATACATAGTAAATTTTAGGGTCACGCTGTGTACCACCTAATTAACCTATAATTATTTCCTGTGGTAAGGTACACTATTACCTTGTAATATAATACGTGGTACAATTTAAAAATTATAGGTCAATATTAAGGTCCGATACCGTGCCGTTAGTTAACATAGAAAAGTGTCTTCGTATTTCCTTGTTTTAATGCACTATTTAAAATATACATAGTGTACCCCCTAATTGACCTATAATTATTTCCTGTGGTAGGGTACACTATTACCCTGTAATATAATACCTGGTCCAATTTAAATATTATGGGTCAATATTAAGGTCTGATATTGCGCCTTGCGCTAGTTAAACATTGAAAGATGTCTTTGAATTTTTAAAGCATTTTAGAACGCTTATTTCTTCATTTTAAGCTTCTCAGAACACTCTATTTCGCATAAGCATACATAGTAAAATTTAGGGTCACGCTGTGTACCCCCTAAATGACCTATAATTATTTCCTGTGGTAGGGTACACTATTACCCTGTAATATAATACGTGGTCCAATTTAAAAATTATAGGTCAATATTAAGGACCGATACCGTGCCGTTAGTTAACATTGAAAAATGTCTTTGAATTTTTAAAGCATTTTAGAACGCTTATTTCCTCATTTTAAGCTTCTCAGAACACTTTATTTCGCATAGGCATACATAGTAAACTTTAGGGTCTCTCTGTGTACCCCCTAATTGACCTATAATTATTTCCTGTGATGGGTACACTATAACCCTGTAATATAATACGTGGTCCAATTTAAAAATTATAGGTCAATATTAAGGTCCGATACCGTGCCGTTAGTTAACATAGAAAAGTGTCTTCGTATTTCCTTGTTTTAATGCACTATTTAAAATATACATAGTGTACCCCCTAATTGACCTATAATTATTTCCTGTGGTAGGGTACACTATTACCCTGTAATATAATACCTGGTCCAATTTAAATATTATGGGTCAATATTAAGGTCTGATATTGCGCCTTGCGTTAGTTAACCATTGAAAGATGTCTTTGAATTTTTAAAGCATTTTAGAACGCTTATTTCCTCATTTTAAGCTTCTCAGAGCACTCTATTTCGCATAGGCATACATAGTAAAATTTAGGGTTACGCTGTATACCCCCTAAATGACCTATAATTATTTCCTGTGGTAGGGTACACTATAACCCTGTAATATATTACGTGGTCCAATTTAAAAATTATAGGTCAATATTAAGGTCCGATACCGTGCCGTTAGTTAACATAGAAAAGTGTCTTCGTATTTCCTTGTTTTAATGCACTATTTAAAATATACATAGTGTACCCCCTAATTGACCTATAATTATTTCCTGTGGTAGGGTACACTATTACCCTGTAATATAATACCTGGTCCAATTTAAATATTATGGGTCAATATTAAGGTCTGATATTGCGCCTTGCGTTAGTTAACCATTGAAAGATGTCTTTGAATTTTTAAAGCATTTTAGAACGCTTATTTCTTCATTTTAAGCTTCTCAGAACACTCTATTTCGCATAGGCATACATAGTAAAATTTAGGGTCACGCTGCGTACCCCCTAAATGACCTATAATTATTTCCTGTGGTAGGGTACACTATTACCCTCTAATATAATACGTGGTCCAATTTAAAAATTATAGGTCAATATTAAGGTCCGATACCGTGCCGTTAGTTAACATTGAAAAATGTCTTTGAATTTTTAAAGCATTTTAGAACGCTTATTTCCTCATTTTAAGCTTCTCAGAACACTTTATTTCGCATATACATACATAGTAAACTTTAGGGTCTCTCTGTGTACCCCCTTATTGACCTATAATTATTTCCTGTGGTAGGGTACACTATAACCCTGTAATATAATACGTGGTCCAATTTAAAAATTATAGGTCAATATTAAGTTCCGATACCGTGACGTTAGTTAACATAGAAAAGTGTCTTCGTATTTCCTTGTTTTAATGCACTATTTAAAATATACATAGTGTACCCCCTAATTGACCTATAATTATTTCCTGTGGTAGGGTACACTATTACCCTGTAATACAATACCTATTCCAATTTAAATATTATGGGTCAATATTAAGGTCTGATATTGCGCCTTGCGTTAGTTAACCATTGAAAGATGTCTTTGAATTGTTAAAGCATTTTAGAACGCTTATTTCTTCATTTTAAGCATCTCAGAACACTCTATTTCGCATAGGCATACATAGTAAAATTTAGGGTCACGCTGTGTACCCCTTAAATGACCTATAATTATATCCTGTGGTAGGGTACACTATTACCCTGTAATATAATGCGTGGTCCAATTTAAAAATTATAGGTCAATATTAAGGTCCGATACCGTGCCGTTAGTTAACATAGAAAAATGTCTTTGAATTCTTAAAGCATTTTAGAACGCTTATTTCCTCATTTTAAGCTTCTCAGAACACTTTATTTCGCATAGGCATACATAGTAAACTTTAGGGTCACGCTGTGTACCCCCTAAATGACCTATAATTATTTCCTGTGGTAGGGTACACTATTACCCTGTAATATAATAGGTGGTCCAATTTAAAAATTATAGGTCAATATTAAGGTCCGATACCGTGCCGTTAGTTAGCATAGAAAAATGTCTTTGAATTTTTAAAGCATTTTAGAACGCTTATTTCCTCATTTTAAGCTTCTCAGAACACTTCATTTCGCATAGGCATACATAGAAAACTTTAGGGTCACTCTGCGTACCCCCTAATTGACCTATAATTATTTCCTGTGGTAGGGTACACTATAACCCTGTAATATAATACGTGGTCCAATTTAAAAATTATAGGTCAATATTAAGGTCCGATACCGTGCCGTTAGTTAACATAGAAAAGTGTCTTTGTATTTCCTTGTTTTAATGCACTATTTAAAATATACATAGTGTACCCCCTAATTGACCTATAATTATTTCCTGTGGTAGGGTACACTATTACCCTGTAATATAATACCTGGTCCAATTTAAATATTGTGGGTCAATATTAAGGTCTGATATTGCGCCTTGCGTTAGTTAACCATTGAAAGATGTCTTTGAATTTTTAAAGCATTTTAGAACGCTTATTTCTTCATTTTAAGCTTCTCAGAACACTCTATTTCGCATAGGCATACATAGTAAATTTTAGGGTCACGCTGTGTACCACCTAATTGACCTATAAATATTTCCTGTGGTAAGGTACACTATTACCCTGTAATATAATACGTGGTACAATTTAAAAATTATAGGTCAATATTAAGGTCCGATACCGTGCCGTTAGTTAACATAGAAAAGTGTCTTCGTATTTCCTTGTTTTAATGCACTATTTAAAATATACATAGTGTACCCCCTAATTGACCTATAATTATTTCCTGTGGTAGGGTACATTATTACCCTGTAATATAATACCTATTCCAATTTAAATATTATGGGTCAATATTAAGGTCAGATATTGCGCCTTGCGTTAGTTAACCATTGAAAGATGTCTTTGAATTTTTAAAGCATTTTAGAACGCTTATTTCTTCATTTTAAGCTTCTCAGAACACTCTATTTCGCATAGGCATACATAGTAAAATTTAGGGTCACGCTGTGTACCCCCTAAATGACCTATAATTATTTCCTGTGGTAGGGTACACTATTACCCTCTAATATAATACGTGGTCCAATTTAAAAATTATAGGTCAATATTAAGGTCCGATACCGTGCCGTTAGTTAACATAGAAAAATGTCTTTGAATTTTTAAAGCATTTTTAGAACGCTTATTTCCTCATTTTAAGCTTCTCAGAACACTCTATTTCGCATAGGCATACATAGTAAATTTTAGGGTCACGCTGTGTACCACCTAATTAACCTATAATTATTTCCTGTGGTAAGGTACACTATTACCTTGTAATATAATACGTGGTACAATTTAAAAATTATAGGTCAATATTAAGGTCCGATATCGTGCCGTTAGTTAACATAGAAAAGTGTCTTCGTATTTCCTTGTTTTAATGCACTATTTAAAATATACATAGTGTACCCCCTAATTGACCTATAATTATTTCCTGTGGTAGGGTACACTATTACCCTGTAATATAATACCTGGTCCAATTTAAATATTATGGGTCAATATTAAGGTCTGATATTGCGCCTTGCGCTAGTTAAACATTGAAAGATGTCTTTGAATTTTTAAAGCAGTTTAGAACGCTTATTTCTTCATTTTAAGCTTCTCAGAACACTCTATTTCGCATAAGCATACATAGTAAAATTTAGGGTCACGCTGTGTACCCCCTAAATGACCTATAATTATTTCCTGTGGTAGGGTACACTATTACCCTGTAATATAATACGTGGTCCAATTTAAAAATTATAGGTCAATATTAAGGACCGATACCGTGCCGTTAGTTAACATTGAAAAATGTCTTTGAATTTTTAAAGCATTTTAGAACGCTTATTTCCTCATTTTAAGCTTCTCAGAACACTTTATTTCGCATAGGCATACATAGTAAACTTTAGGGTCTCTCTGTGTACCCCCTAATTGACCTATAATTATTTCCTGTGATGGGTACACTATAACCCTGTAATATAATACGTGGTCCAATTTAAAAATTATAGGTCAATATTAAGGTCCGATACCGTGCCGTTAGTTAACATAGAAAAGTGTCTTCGTATTTCCTTGTTTTAATGCACTATTTAAAATATACATAGTGTACCCCCTAATTGACCTATAATTATTTCCTGTGGTAGGGTACACTATTACCCTGTAATATAATACCTGGTCCAATTTAAATATTATGGGTCAATATTAAGGTCTGATATTGCGCCTTGCGTTAGTTAACCATTGAAAGATGTCTTTGAATTTTTAAAGCATTTTAGAACGCTTATTTCTTCATTTTAAGCTTCTCAGAACACTCTATTTCGCATAGGCATACATAGTAAATTTTAGGGTCACGCTGTGTACCACCTAATTGACCTATAATTATTTCCTGTGGTAAGGTACACTATTACCCTGTAATATAATACGTGGTACAATTTAAAAATTATAGGTCAATTTTAAGGTTCGATACCGTGCCGTTAGTTAACATAGAAAAGTGTCTTCGTATTTCCTTGTTTTAATGCACTATTTAAAATATACATAGTGTACCCCCTAATTGACCTATAATTATTTCCTGTGGTAGGGTACACTATTACCCTGTAATATAATACCTGGTCCAATTTAAATATTATGGGTCAATATTAAGGTCTGATATTGCGCCTTGCGCTAGTTAACCATTGAAAGATGTCTTTGAATTTTTAAAGCATTTTAGAACGCTTATTTCTTTATTTTAAGCTTCTCAGAACACTCTATTTCGCATAAGCATACATAGTAAAATTTAGGGTCACGCTGTGTACCCCCTAAATGACCTATAATTATTTCCTGTGGTAGGGTACACTATTACCCTGTAATATAATACGTGGTCCAATTTAAAAATTATAGGTCAATATTAAGGTCCGATACCGTGCCGTTAGTTAACATTGAAAAATGTCTTTGAATTTTTAAAGCATTTTAGAACGCTTATTTCCTCATTTTAAGCTTCTCAGAACACTTTATTTCGCATATACATACATAGTAAACTTTAGGGTCTCTCTGTGTACCCCCTAATTGACCTATAATTATTTCCTGTGGTAGGGTACACTATAACCCTGTAATATAATACGTGGTCCAATTTAAAAATTATAGGTCAATATTAAGTTCCGATACCGTGACGTTAGTTAACATAGAAAAGTGTCTTCGTATTTCCTTGTTTTAATGCACTATTTAAAATATACATAGTGTACCCCCTAATTGACCTATAATTATTTCCTGTGGTAGGGTACACTATTACCCTGTAATATAATACCTATTCCAATTTAAATATTTTGGGTCAATATTAAGGTCTGATATTGCTCCTTGCGTTAGTTAACCATTGAAAGATGTCTTTGAATTTTTAAAGCATTTTAGAACGCTTATTTCTTCATTTTAAGCATCTCAGAACACTCTATTTCGCATAGGCATACATAGTAAAATTTAGGGTCACGCTGTGCACCCCCTAAATGACCTATAATTATATCCTGTGGTAGGGTACACTATTACCCTGTAATATAATACGTGGTCCAATTTAAAAATTATAGGTCAATATTAAGGTCCGATACCGTGCCGTTAGTTAACATAGAAAAATGTCTTTGAATTTTTAAAGCATTTTAGAACGCTTATTTCCTCATTTTAAGCTTCTCAGAACACTCTATTTCGCATAGGCATACATAGTAAATTTTAGGGTCACGCTGTGTACCACCTAATTAACCTATAATTATTTCCTGTGGTAAGGTACACTATTACCTTGTAATATAATACGTGGTACAATTTAAAAATTATAGGTCAATATTAAGGTCCGATACCGTGCCGTTAGTTAACATAGAAAAGTGTCTTCGTATTTCCTTGTTTTAATGCACTATTTAAAATATACATAGTGTACCCCCTAATTGACCTATAATTATTTCCTGTGGTAGGGTACACTATTACCCTGTAATATAATACCTGGTCCAATTTAAATATTATGGGTCAATATTAAGGTCTGATATTGCGCCTTGCGCTAGTTAAACATTGAAAGATGTCTTTGAATTTTTAAAGCAGTTTAGAACGCTTATTTCTTCATTTTAAGCTTCTCAGAACACTCTATTTCGCATAAGCATACATAGTAAAATTTAGGGTCACGCTGTGTACCCCCTAAATGACCTATAATTATTTCCTGTGGTAGGGTACACTATTACCCTGTAATATAATACGTGGTCCAATTTAAAAATTATAGGTCAATATTAAGGACCGATACCGTGCCGTTAGTTAACATTGAAAAATGTCTTTGAATTTTTAAAGCATTTTAGAACGCTTATTTCCTCATTTTAAGCTTCTCAGAACACTTTATTTCGCATAGGCATACATAGTAAACTTTAGGGTCTCTCTGTGTACCCCCTAATTGACCTATAATTATTTCCTGTGATGGGTACACTATAACCCTGTAATATAATACGTGGTCCAATTTAAAAATTATAGGTCAATATTAAGGTCCGATACCGTGCCGTTAGTTAACATAGAAAAGTGTCTTCGTATTTCCTTGTTTTAATGCACTATTTAAAATATACATAGTGTACCCCCTAATTGACCTATAATTATTTCCTGTGGTAGGGTACACTATTACCCTGTAATATAATACCTGGTCCAATTTAAATATTATGGGTCAATATTAAGGTCTGATATTGCGCCTTGCGTTAGTTAACCATTGAAAGATGTCTTTGAATTTTTAAAGCATTTTAGAACGCTTATTTCTTCATTTTAAGCTTCTCAGAACACTCTATTTCGCATAGGCATACATAGTAAATTTTAGGGTCACGCTGTGTACCACCTAATTGACCTATAATTATTTCCTGTGGTAAGGTACACTATTACCCTGTAATATAATACGTGGTACAATTTAAAAATTATAGGTCAATTTTAAGGTTCGATACCGTGCCGTTAGTTAACATAGAAAAGTGTCTTCGTATTTCCTTGTTTTAATGCACTATTTAAAATATACATAGTGTACCCCCTAATTGACCTATAATTATTTCCTGTGGTAGGGTACACTATTACCCTGTAATATAATACCTGGTCCAATTTAAATATTATGGGTCAATATTAAGGTCTGATATTGCGCCTTGCGCTAGTTAACCATTGAAAGATGTCTTTGAATTTTTAAAGCATTTTAGAACGCTTATTTCCTCATTTTAAGCTTCTCAGAACACTTTATTTCGCATATACATACATAGTAAACTTTAGGGTCTCTCTGTGTACCCCCTAATTGACCTATAATTATTTCCTGTGGTAGGGTACACTATAACCCTGTAATATAATACGTGGTCCAATTTAAAAATTATAGGTCAATATTAAGTTCCGATACCGTGACGTTAGTTAACATAGAAAAGTGTCTTCGTATTTCCTTGTTTTAATGCACTATTTAAAATATACATAGTGTACCCCCTAATTGACCTATAATTATTTCCTTTGGTGGGGTACACTATTACCCTGTAATATAATACCTGGTCCAATTTAAATATTATGGGTCAATATTAAGGTCTGATATTGCGCCTTGCGTTAGTTAACCATTGAAAGATGTCTTTGAATTTTTAAAGCATTTTAGAACGCTTATTTCTTCATTTTAAGCTTCTCAGAGCACTCTATTTCGCATAGGCATACATAGTAAAATTTAGGGTCACGCTGTGTACCCCCTAAATGACCTATAATTATTTCCTGTGGTAGGGTACACTATAACCCTGTAATATATTACGTGGTCCAATTTAAAAATTATAGGTCAATATTAAGGTCCGATACCGTGCCGTTAGTTAACATAGAAAAGTGTCTTCGTATTTCCTTGTTTTAATGCACTATTTAAAATATACATAGTGTACCCCCTAATTGACCTATAATTATTTCCTGTGGTAGGGTACACTATTACCCTGTAATATAATACCTGGTCCAATTTAAATATTATGGGTCAATATTAAGGTCTGATATTGCGCCTTGCGCTAGTTAAACATTGAAAGATGTCTTTGAATTTTTAAAGCAGTTTAGAACGCTTATTTCTTCATTTTAAGCTTCTCAGAACACTCTATTTCGCATAAGCATACATAGTAAAATTTAGGGTCACGCTGTGTACCCCCTAAATGACCTATAATTATTTCCTGTGGTAGGGTACACTATTACCCTGTAATATAATACGTGGTCCAATTTAAAAATTATAGGTCAATATTAAGGACCGATACCGTGCCGTTAGTTAACATTGAAAAATGTCTTTGAATTTTTAAAGCATTTTAGAACGCTTATTTCCTCATTTTAAGCTTCTCAGAACACTTTATTTCGCATAGGCATACATAGTAAACTTTAGGGTCTCTCTGTGTACCCCCTAATTGACCTATAATTATTTCCTGTGATGGGTACACTATAACCCTGTAATATAATACGTGGTCCAATTTAAAAATTATAGGTCAATATTAAGGTCCGATACCGTGCCGTTAGTTAACATAGAAAAGTGTCTTCGTATTTCCTTGTTTTAATGCACTATTTAAAATATACATAGTGTACCCCCTAATTGACCTATAATTATTTCCTGTGGTAGGGTACACTATTACCCTGTAATATAATACCTGGTCCAATTTAAATATTATGGGTCAATATTAAGGTCTGATATTGCGCCTTGCGTTAGTTAACCATTGAAAGATGTCTTTGAATTTTTAAAGCATTTTAGAACGCTTATTTCTTCATTTTAATCTTCTCAGAACACTCTATTTCGCATAGGCATACATAGTAAATTTTAGGGTCACGCTGTGTACCACCTAATTGACCTATAATTATTTCCTGTGGTAAGGTACACTATTACCCTGTAATATAATACGTGGTACAATTTAAAAATTATAGGTCAATTTTAAGGTTCGATACCGTGCCGTTAGTTAACATAGAAAAGTGTCTTCGTATTTCCTTGTTTTAATGCACTATTTAAAATATACATAGTGTACCCCCTAATTGACCTATAATTATTTCCTGTGGTAGGGTACACTATTACCCTGTAATATAATACCTGGTCCAATTTAAATATTATGGGTCAATATTAAGGTCTGATATTGCGCCTTGCGCTAGTTAACCATTGAAAGATGTCTTTGAATTTTTAAAGCATTTTAGAACGCTTATTTCTTTATTTTAAGCTTCTCAGAACACTCTATTTCGCATAAGCATACATAGTAAAATTTAGGGTCACGCTGTGTACCCCCTAAATGACCTATAATTATTTCCTGTGGTAGGGTACACTATTACCCTGTAATATAATACGTGGTCCAATTTAAAAATTATAGGTCAATATTAAGGTCCGATACCGTGCCGTTAGTTAACATTGAAAAATGTCTTTGAATTTTTAAAGCATTTTAGAACGCTTATTTCCTCATTTTAAGCTTCTCAGAACACTTTATTTCGCATAGGCATACATAGTAAACTTTAGGGTCACGCTGTGTACCCCCTAATTGACCTATAATTATTTCCTTTGGTGGGGTACACTATTACCCTGTAATATAATACCTGGTCCAATTTAAAATATTATGGTCAATATTAAGGTCTGATATTGCGCCTTGCGTTAGTTAACCATTGAAAGATGTCTTTGAATTTTTAAAGCATTTTAGAACGCTTATTTCTTCATTTTAAGCTTCTCAGAGCACTCTATTTCGCATAGGCATACATAGTAAAATTTAGGGTCACGCTGTATACCCCCTAAATGACCTATAATTATTTCCTGTGGTAGGGGTACACTATAACCCTGTAATATATTACGTGGTCCAATTTAAAAATTATAGGTCAATATTAAGGTCCGATACCGTGCCGTTAGTTAACATAGAAAAGTGTCTTCGTATTTCCTTGTTTTAATGCACTATTTAAAATATACATAGTGTACCCCCTAATTGACCTATAATTATTTCCTGTGGTAGGGTACACTATTACCCTGTAATATAATACCTGGTCCAATTTAAATATTATGGGTCAATATTAAGGTCTGATATTGCGCCTTGCGTTAGTTAACCATTGAAAGATGTCTTTGAATTTTTAAAGCATTTTAGAACGCTTATTTCTTCATTTTAAGCTTCTCAGAACACTCTATTTCGCATAGGCATACATAGTAAAATTTAGGGTCACGCTGCGTACACCCCTAAATGACCTATAATTATTTCCTGTGGTAGGGTACACTATTACCCTCTAATATAATACGTGGGTCCAATTTAAAAATTATAGGTCAATATTAAGGTCCGATACCGTGCCGTTAGTTAACATAGAAAAATGTCTTTGAATTTTTAAAGCATTTTAGAACGCTTATTTCCTCATTTTAAGCTTCTCAGAACACTCTATTTCGCATAGGCATACATAGTAAATTTTAGGGTCACGCTGTGTACCACCTAATTGCCCTATAATTATTTCCTGTGGAAAGGTACACTATTACCTTGTAATATAATACGTGTACAATTTAAAAAACTATAGGTCAATATTAAGGTCCGATACCGTGCCGTTAGTTAACATAGAAAAGTGTCTTCGTATTTCCTTGTTTTAATGCACTATTTAAAATATACATAGTGTACCCCCTAATTGACCTATAATTATTTCCTGTGGTAGGGTACACTATTACCCTGTAATATAATACCTGGTCCAATTTAAATATTATGGGTCAATATTAAGGTCTGATATTGCGCCTTGCGCTAGTTAACCATTGAAAGATGTCTTTGAATTTTTAAAGCATTTTAGAACGCTTATTTCTTCATTTTAAGCTTCTCAGAACACTCTATTTCGCATAAGTATACATAGTAAAATTTAGGGTCACGCTGTGTACCCCCTAAATGACCTATAATTATTTCCTGTGGTAGGGTACACTATTACCCTGTAATATAAAACGTGGTCCAATTTAAAAATTATAGGTCAATATTAAGGACCGATACCGTGCCGTTAGTTAACATTGAAAAATGTCTTTGAATTTTTAAAGCATTTTAGAACGCTTATTTCCTCATTTTAAGCTTCTCAGAACACTTTATTTCGCATAGGCATACATAGTAAACTTTAGGGTCTCTCTGTGTACCCCCTAATTGACCTATAATTATTTCCTGTGATGGGTACACTATAACCCTTTAATATAATACGTGGTCCAATTTAAAAATTATAGGGGCAATATTAAGGTCCGATACCGTGTCGTTAGTTAACATAGAAAAGTGTCTTCGTATTTCCTTGTTTTAATGCACTATTTAAAATATACATAGTGTACCCCCTAATTGACCTATAATTATTTCCTGTGGTAGGGTACACTATTACCCTGTAATATAATACCTGGTCCAATTTAAATATTATGGGTCAATATTAAGGTCTGATATTGCGCCTTGCGTTAGTTAACCATTGAAAGATGTCTTTGAATTTTTAAAGCATTTAGAACGCTTATTTCTTCATTTTAAGCTTCTCAGAACACTCTATTTCGCATAGGCATACATAGTAAATTTTAGGGTCACGCTGTGTACCCCCTAATTGACCTATAATTATTTCCTGTGGTAGGGTACACTATTACCCTGTAATACAATACCTGGTTCAATTTAAATATTATGGGTCAATATTAAGGTTTGATATTGCGCCTTGCGTTAGTTAACCATTGAAAGATGTCTTTGAATTTTAAAAGCATTTTAGAACGCTTATTTCTTCATTTTAAGCTTCTCAGAACACTCTATTTCGCATAGGCATACATAGTAAAATTTAGGGTCCACGCTGTGTACCCCCTAAATGACCTATAATTATTTCCTGTGGTAGGGTACACTATTACCCTCTAATATAATACGTGGTCCAATTAAAAATTATAGGACAATATTAAGGTCCGATACCCGTGCCGTTAGTTAACATAGAAAAATGTCTTTGAATTTTTAAAGCATTTTAGAACGCTTATTTCCTCATTTTAAGCTTCTCAGAACACTTTATTTCGCATAGGCATACATAGTAAATTTTAGGGTCACGCTGTGTACCACCTAATTGACCTATAATTATTTCCTGTGGTAAGGTACACTATTACCTTGTAATATAATAAGTGGTACAATTTAAAAATTATAGGTCAATATTAAGGTCCGATACCGTGCCGTTAGTTAACATAGAAAAGTGTCTTCGTATTTCCTTGTTTTAATGCACTATTTAAAATATACATAGTGTACCCCCTAATTGACCTATAATTATTTCCTGTGGTAGGGTACACTATTACCCTGTAATATAATACCTGGTCCAATTTAAATATTATGGGTCAATATTAAGGTCTGATATTGCGCCTTGCGCTAGTTAACCATTGAAAGATGTCTTTGAATTTTTAAAGCATTTTAGAACGCTTATTTCTTCATTTTAAGCTTCTCAGAAACACTCTATTTCGCATAAGCATACATAGTAAAATTTAGGGTCACGCTGTGTACCCCCTAAATGACCTATAATTATTTCCTGTGGTAGGGTACACTATTACCCTGTAATATAATACGTGGTCCAATTTAAAAATTAAAGGTCAATATTAAGGACCGATACCGTGCCGTTAGTTAACATTGAAAAATGTCTTTGAATTTTTAAAGCATTTTAGAACGCTTATTTCCTCATTTTAAGCTTCTCAGAACACTTTATTTCGCATAGGCATACATAGTAAACTTTAGGGTCTCTCTGTGTACCCCCTAATTGACCTATAATTATTTCCTGTGATGGGTACACTATAACCCTGTAATATAATACGTGGTCCAATTTAAAAATTATAGGTCAATATAAGGTCCGATACCGTGCCGTTAGTTAACATAGAAAAGTGTCTTCGTATTTCCCTGTTTTAATGCACTATTTAAAATATACATAGTGTACCCCCTAATTGACCTATAATTATTTCCTGTGGTAGGGTACACTATTACCCTGTAATATAATACCTATTCCAATTTAAATATTATGGGTCAATATTAAGGTCTGATATTGCGCCTTGCGTTAGTTAACCATTGAAAGATGTCTTTGAATTTTTAAAGCATTTTAGAACGCTTATTTCTTCATTTTAAGCATCTCAGAACACTCTATTTCGCATAGGCATACATAGTAAAATTTAGGGTCACGCTGTGTACCCCCTAAATGACCTATAATTATATCCTGTGGTAGGGTACACTATTACCCTGTAATATAATACGTGGTCCAATTTAAAAATTATAGGTCAATATTAAGGTCCGATACCGTGCCCGTTAGTTAACATAGAAAAATGTCTTTGAATTTTTAAAGCATTTTAGAACGCTTATTTCCTCATTTTAAGCTTCTCAGAACACTTTATTTCGCATAGGCATACATAGTAAACTTTAGGGTCACGCTGTGTACCCCCTAATTGACCTATAATTATTTCCTTTGGTGGGGTACACTATTACCCTGTAATATAATACCTGGTCCAATTTAAATATTATGGGTCAATATTAAGGTCTGATATTGCGCCTTGCGTTAGTTAACCATTGAAAGATGTCTTTGAATTTTTAAAGGCATTTTAGAACGCTTATTTCTTCATTTTAAGCTTCTCAGAGCACTCTATTTCGCATAGGCATACATAGTAAAATTTAGGGTCACGCTGTGTACCCCCTAAATGACCTATAATTATTTCCTGTGGTAGGGTACACTATAACCTGTAATATATTACGTGGTCCAATTTAAAAATTATAGGTCAATATTAAGGTCCGATACCGTGCCGTTAGTTAACATAGAAAAGTGTCTTCGTATTTCCTGTTTTAATGCACTATTTAAAATATACATAGTGTACCCCCTAATTGACCTATAATTATTTCCTGTGGTAGGGTACACTATTACCCTGTAATATAATACCTGGTCCAATTTAAATATTATGGGTCAATATTAAGGTCTGATATTGCGCCTTGCGTTAGTTAACCATTGAAAGATGTCTTTGAATTTTTAAAGCATTTAGAACGCTTATTTCTTCATTTTAAGCTTCTCAGAACACTCTATTTCGCATAGGCATACATAGTAAAATTTAGGGTCACGCTGTGTACCCCCTAAATGACCTATAATTATTTCCTGTGGTAGGGTACACTATTACCCTCTAATATAATACGTGGTCCAATTTAAAAATTATAGGTCAATATAAAGGTCCGATACCGTGCCGTTAGTTAACATAGAAAAATGTCTTTGAATTTTTAAAGCATTTTAGAACGCTTATTTCCTCATTTTAAGCTTCTCAGAACACTCTATTTCGCATAGGCATACATAGTAAATTTAGGGTCACGCTGTGTACCACCTAATTGACCTATAATTATTTCCTGTGGTAAGGTACACTATTACCTTGTAATATAATACGTGGTACAATTTAAAAATTATAGGTCAATATTAAGGTCCGATACCGTGCCGTTAGTTAACATAGAAAGTGTCTTCGTATTTCCTTGTTTTAATGCACTATTTAAAATATACATAGTGTACCCCCTAATTGACCTATAATTATTTCCTGTGGTAGGGTACACTATTACCCTGTAATATAATACCTGGTCCAATTTAAATATTATGGGTCAATATTAAGGTCTGATATTGCGCCTTGCGCTAGTTAACCATTGAAAGATGTCTTTGAATTTTAAAGCATTTTAGAACGCTTATTTCTTCATTTTAAGCTTCTCAGAACACTCTATTTCGCATAAGTATACATAGTAAAATTTAGGGTCACGCTGTGTACCCCCTAAATGACCTATAATTATTTCTGTGGTAGGGTACACTATTACCCTGTAATATAATACGTGGTCCAATTTAAAAATTAATAGGTCAATATTAAGGACCGATACCGTGCCATTAGTTAACATTGAAAAATGTCTTTGAATTTTTAAAGCATTTTAGAACGCTTATTTCTTCATTTTAAGCTTCTCAGAACACTCTATTTCGCATAAGTATACATAGTAAACTTTAGGGTCTCTCTGTGTACCCCCTAATTGACCTATAATTATTTCCTGTGATGGGTACACTATAACCCTGTAATATAATACGTGGTCCAATTTAAAAATTATAGGTCAATATTAAGGTCCGATACCGTGCCGTTAGTTAACATAGAAAAGTGTCTTCGTATTTCCTTGTTTTAATGCACTATTTAAAATATACATAGTGTACCCCCTAATTGACCTATAATTATTTCCTGTGGTAGGGTACACTATTACCCTGTAATATAATACCTGGTCCAATTTAAATATTATGGGTCAATATTAAGGTCTGATATTGCGCCTTGCGTTAGTTAACCATTGAAAGATGTCTTTGAATTTTTAAAGCATTTTAGAACGCTTATTTCTTCATTTTAAGCTTCTCAGAACACTCTATTTCGCATAGGCATACATAGTAAATTTTAGGGTCACGCTGTGTACCACCTGATTGACCTATAATTATTTCCTGTGGTAAGGTACACTATTACCCTGTAATATAATACGTGGTACAATTTAAAAATTATAGGTCAATTTTAAGGTCCGATACCCGTGCAGTTAGTTAACATAGAAAAGTGTCTTCGTATTTCCTTGTTTTAATGCACTATTTAAAATATACATAGTGTACCCCCTAATTGACCTATAATTATTTCCTGTGGTAGGGTACACTATTACCCTGTAATATAATACCTGGTCCAATTTAAATATTATGGGTCAATATTAAGGTCTGATATTGCGCCTTGCGCTAGTTAACCATTGAAAGATGTCTTTGAATTTTTAAAGCATTTTAGAACGCTTATTTCTTTATTTTAAGCTTCTCAGAACACTCTATTTCGCATAAGCATACATAGTAAAATTTACGGGTCACGCTGTGTACCCCTAAATGACCTATAATTATTTCCTGTGGTAGGGTACACTATTACCCTGTAATATAATACGTGGTCCAATTTAAAATTATAGGTCAATAAAAGGTCCGATACCGTGCCGTTAGTTAACATAGAAAAATGTCTTTGAATTTTTAAAGCATTTTAGAACGCTTATTTCCTCATTTTAAGCTTCTCAGAACACTCTATTTCGCATAGGCATACATAGTAAATTTTAGGGTCACGCTGTGTACCACCTAATTGACCTATAATTATTTCCTGTGGTAAGGTACACTATTACCTTGTAATATAATACGTGGTACAATTTAAAAATTATAGGTCAATATTAAGGTCCGATACCGTGCCGTTAGTTAACATAGAAAAGTGTCTTCGTATTTCCTTGTTTTAATGCACTATTTAAAATATACATAGTGTACCCCCTAATTGACCTATAATTATTTCCTGTGGTAGGGTACACTATTACCCTGTAATATAATACCTGGTCCAATTTAAATATTATGGGTCAATATTAAGGTCTGATATTGCGCCTTGCGCTAGTTAACCATTGAAAGATGTCTTTGAATTTTTAAAGCATTTTAGAACGCTTATTTCTTCATTTTAAGCTTCTCAGAACACTCTATTTCGCATAAGTATACATAGTAAAATTTAGGGTCACGCTGTGTACCCCCTAAATGACCTATAATTATTTCCTGTGGTAGGGTACACTATTACCCTGTAATATAATACGTGGTCCAATTTAAAAATTATAGGTCAATATTAAGGACCGATACCGTGCCATTAGTTAACATTGAAAAATGTCTTTGAATTTTTAAAGCATTTTAGAACGCTTATTTCTTCATTTTAAGCTTCTCAGAACACTCTATTTCGCATAAGTATACATAGTAAACTTTAGGGTCTCTCTGTGTACCCCCTAATTGACCTATAATTATTTCCTGTGATGGGTACACTATAACCCTGTAATATAATACGTGGTCCAATTTAAAAATTATAGGTCAATATTAAGGTCCGATACCGTGCCGTTAGTTAACATAGAAAAGTGTCTTCGTATTTCCTTGTTTTAATGCACTATTTAAAATATACATAGTGTACCCCCTAATTGACCTATAATTATTTCCTGTGGTAGGGTACACTATTACCCTGTAATATAATACCTGGTCCAATTTAAATATTATGGGTCAATATTAAGGTCTGATATTGCGCCTTGCGTTAGTTAACCATTGAAAGATGTCTTTGAATTTTTAAAGCATTTTAGAACGCTTATTTCTTCATTTTAAGCTTCTCAGAACACTCTATTTCGCATAGGCATACATAGTAAATTTTAGGGTCACGCTGTGTACCACCTGATTGACCTATAATTATTTCCTGTGGTAAGGTACACTATTACCCTGTAATATAATACGTGGTACAATTTAAAAATTATAGGTCAATTTTAAGG
>NW_028257539.1:0-38086 GCF_982258835.1 Parasteatoda tepidariorum | reverse complement strand
AAATTCAAAGACATCTTTCAATGGTTAACTAACGCAAGGCGCGATATCAGACCTTAATATCGAACCATAATATTTCAATTGGCCCAGGTATTATATTACAGGGTAATAGTGTACCCTACAACAGGAAATAATTATAGGTCAATTAGGGGGTACACTATGTATGTTTTAAATAGTGCATTAAACAAGAAAATACGAAGACACTTTTCTATGTTAACTAACGGCATGGTATCGGACCTTAATATTGACCTATAATTTTTAAATTGGACCACGTATTATATTAAAGGGTAATAGTGTACCCTACCACAGGAAATAATTATAGGTCATTAAGGGGGTACACAGCGTGACCCTAAATTTTACTATGTATGCCTATGCGAAATAGAGTGTTCTGAGATGCTTAAAATGAAGAAATAAGCGTTCTAAAATGCTTTAAAAATTCAAAGACATCTTTCAATGGTTAACTAACGCAAGGCGCAATATCAGACCTTAATATTGACCCATAATATTTAAATTGGACCAGGTATTATATTACAGGGTAATAGTGTACCCTACCACAGGAAATAATTATAGGTCAATTAGGGGGTACCCTATGTATATTTTAAATAGTGCATTAAAACAAGGAAATACGAAGACATTTTTCAATGTTAACTAACGGCACGGTATCGGAACTTAATATTGACCTATAATTTTTAAATTGGACCACGTATTATATTACAGGGTAATAGTGTACCCTACCACAGGAAATAATTATAGGTCATTTAGGGGGTACACAGCGTGACCCTAAATTTTACTATGTATGCCTATGCGAAATAGAGTGTTCTGAGAAGCTTAAAATAAAGAAATAAGCGTTCTAAATGCTTTAAAATTCAAAGACATCTTTCAATGGTTAACTAACGCAAGGCGCAATATCAGACCTTAATATTGACCATAAAATTTAAATTGGACCAGGTATTATATTACAGGGTAATAGTGTACCCTACCAAAGGAAATAATTATAGGTCAATTAGGGGGTACACAGCGTGACCCTAAAGTTTACTATGTATGCTATGCAAAATAAAGTGTTCTGAGAAGCTTAAAATGAGGAAATAAGCGTTCTAAAATGCTTTAAAAATTCAAAGACATTTTTCTATGTTAACTAACGGCACGGTATCGGACCTTAATATTGACCTATAATTTTTACAATTGGACCACGTATTATATTACAGGGTAATAGTGCACCCCTACCACAGGAAATAATTATAGGTCATTTAGGGGGTACACAGCGTGACCCTAAATTTTACTATGTATGCCTATGCGAAATAGAGTGTTCTGAGATGCTTAAAATGAAGAAAAAAGCGTTCTAAAATGCTTTAAAAATTCAAAAACATCTTTCAATGGTTAACTAACGCAATTCGCAATATCAGACCTTAATATTGACCCATATATTTAAATTGGACCAGGTATTATATTACAGGGTAATAGTGTACCCTACCACAGGAAATAATTATAGGTCAATTAGGGGGTACACTATGTATATTTTAAATAGTGCATTAAAACAAGAAAATACGAAGACACTTTTCTATGTTAACTAACGGCATGGTATCGGACCTTAATATTGACCTATAATTTTTAAATTGGACCACGTATTATATTAAAGGGTAATAGTGTACCCTACCACAGGAAATAATTATAGGTCATTAAGGGGGTACACAGCGTGACCCTAAATTTTACTATGTATGCCTATGCGAAATAGAGTGTTCTGAGATGCTTAAAATGAAGAAATAAGCGTTCTAAAATGCTTTAAAAATTCAAAGACATCTTTCAATGGTTAACTAACGCAAGGCGCAATATCAGACCTTAATATTGACCCATAATATTTAAATTGGACCAGGTATTATATTACAGGGTAATAGTGTACCCTACCACAGGAAATAATTATAGGTCAATTAGGGGTACCCTATGTATATTTAAATAGTGCATTAAACAAGGAAATACGAAGACATTTTTCAATGTTAACTAACGGCACGGTATCGAACTTAATATTGACCTATAATTTTTAAATTGGACCACGTATTATATTACAGGGTAATAGTGTACCCTACCACAGGAAATAATTATAGGTCATTTAGGGGGTACACAGCGTGACCCTAAATTTTACTATGTATGCCTATGCGAAATAGAGTGTTCTGAGAAGCTTAAAATAAAGAAATAAGCGTTCTAAAATGCTTTAAAATTCAAAGACATCTTTCAATGGTTAACTAACGCAAGGCGCAATATCAGACCTTAATATTGACCCATAAAATTTAAATTGGACCAGGTATTATATTACAGGGTAATAGTGTACCCTACCAAAGGAAATAATTATAGGTCAATTAGGGGTACACAGCGTGACCCTAAAGTTTACTATGTATGCCTATGCAAAATAAAGTGTTCTGAGAAGCTAAAATGAGGAAATAAGCGTTCTAAAATGCTTAAAAATTCAAAGACATTTTTCTATGTTAACTAACGGCACGGTATCGGACCTTAATATTGACCTATAATTTTTAAATTGGACCACGTATTATATTACAGGGTAATAGTGCACCCTACAACAGGAAATAATTATAGGTCATTTAGGGGGTACACAGCGTGACCCTAAATTTTACTATGTATGCCTATACGAAATAGAGTGTTCTGAGATGCTTAAAATGAAGAAAAAAGCGTTCTAAAATGCTTTAAAAATTCAAAAACATCTTTCAATGGTTAACTAACGCAATTCGCAATATCAGACCTTAATATTGACCCATAATATTTAAATTGGACCAGGTATTATATTACAGGGTAATAGTGTACCCTACCACAGGAAATAATTATAGGTCAATTAGGGGGTACACTATGTATATTTTAAATAGTGCATTAAAACAAGGAAATACGAAGACACTTTTCTATGTTAACTAACGGCACGGTATCGGACCTTAATATTGACCTATAATTTTTAAATTGGACCACGTATTATATTACAGGGTTATAGTGTACCCTACCACAGGAAATAATTATAGGTCAATTAGGGGGTACACAGAGTGACCCTAAAGTTTACTATGTATGCCGTTGCGAAATAAAGTGTTCTGAGAAGCTTAAAATGAGGAAATAAGCGTTCTAAAATGCTTTAAAAATTCAAAGACATTTTTCTATGTAACTAACGGCACGGTATCGGATCTTATTATTGACCTATAATTTTTAAATTGGACCACGTAATATATTACAGGGAAATAGTGTACCCTACCACAGGAAATAATTATAGGTCATTTAGGGGGTACACAGCGTGACCCTAAACTTTACTATGTATGCCTATGCGAAATAGAGTGTTCTGAGATGCTTAAAATGAAGAAATAAGCGTTCTAAAATGCTTTAAAAATTCAAAGACATCTTTCAATGGTTAACTAACGCAAGGCGCAATATCAGACCTTAATATTGACCCATAATATTTAAATTGGACCAGGTATTATATTACAGGGTAATAGTGTACCCTACCACAGGAAATAATTATAGGTCAATTAGGGGGTACACTATGTATATTTTAAATAGTGCATTAAAACAAGGAAATACGAAAACACTTTTCTATGTTAACTAACGGCACGGTATCGGACCTTAATATTGACCTATAATTTTTAAATTGTACCACGTATTATATTACAGGGTAATAGTGTACCTTACCACAGGAAATAATTATAAGTCAATTAGGTGGTACACAGCGTGACCCTAAAATTTACTATGTATGCCTATGCGAAATAGAGTGTTCTGAGAAGCTTAAAATGAAGAAATAAGCGTTCTAAAATGCTTTAAAAATTCAAAGACATCTTTCAATGGTTAACTAACGCAAAGCGCGATATCAGACCTTAATATGGAACCATAATATTTCAATTGGACCAGGTATTATATTACAGGGTAATTGTGTACCCTACAACAGGAAATAATTATAGGTCAATTAGGGGGTACACTATGTATGTTTTAAATAGTGCATTAAAACAAGAAAATACGAAGACACTTTTCTATGTTAACTAACGGCACGGTATCGGACCTTAATATTGACCTATAATTTTTAAATTGGACCACGTATTATATTACAGGGTTATAGTGTACCCTACCACAGGAAATAATTATAGGTCAATTAGGGGGTACACAGAGTGACCCTAAAGTTTACTATGTATGCCGTTGCGAAATAAAGTGTTCTGAGAAGCTTAAAATGAGGAAATAAGCGTTCTAAAATGCTTTAAAAATTCAAAGACATTTTTCTATGTTAACTAACGGCACGGTATCGGATCTTATTATTGACCTATAATTTTTAAATTGGACCACGTATTATATTACAGGGAAATAGTGTACCCTACCACAGGAAATAATTATAGGTCATTTAGGGGGTACACAGCGTGACCCTAAACTTTACTATGTATGCCTATGCGAAATAGAGTGTTCTGAGATGCTTAAAATGAAGAAATAAGCGTTCTAAAATGCTTTAAAAATTCAAAGACATCTTTCAATGGTTAACTAACGCAAGGCGCAATATCAGACCTTAATATTGACCCATAATATTTAAATTGGACCAGGTATTATATTACAGGGTAATAGTGTACCCTACCACAGGAAATAATTATAGGTCAATTAGGGGGTACACTATGTATATTTTAAATAGTGCATTAAAACAAGGAAATACGAAGACACTTTTCTATGTTAACTAACGGCACGGTATCGGACCTTAATATTGACCTATAATTTTTAAATTGGACCACGTAATATATTACAGGGTTATAGTGTACCCTACCACAGGAAATAATTATAGGTCATTTAGGGGGTACACAGCGTGACCCTAAATTTTACTATGTATGCCTATGCGAAATAGAGTGCTCTGAGAAGCTTAAAATGAAGAAATAAGCGTTCTAAAATGCTTTAAAAATTCAAAGACATCTTTCAATGGTTAACTAACGCAAGGCGCAATATCAGACCTTAATATTGACCCATAATATTTAAATTGGACCAGGTATTATATTACAGGGTAATAGTGTACCCCACCAAAGGAAATAATTATAGGTCAATTAGGGGGTACACTATGTATGTTTTAAATAGTGCATTAAAACAAGAAAATACGAAGACACTTTTCTATGTTAACTAACGGCACGGTATCGGACCTTAATATTGACCTATAATTTTTAAATTGGACCACGTATTATATTACAGGGTTATAGTGTACCCTACCACAGGAAATAATTATAGGTCAATTAGGGGGTACACAGAGTGACCCTAAAGTTTACTATGTATGCCGTTGCGAAATAAAGTGTTCTGAGAAGCTTAAAATGAGGAAATAAGCGTTCTAAAATGCTTTAAAAATTCAAAGACATTTTTCTATGTTAACTAACGGCACGGTATCGGATCTTATTATTGACCTATAATTTTTAAATTGGACCACGTATTATATTACAGGGAAATAGTGTACCCTACCACAGGAAATAATTATAGGTCATTTAGGGGGTACACAGCGTGACCCTAAACTTTACTATGTATGCCTATGCGAAATAGAGTGTTCTGAGATGCTTAAAATGAAGAAATAAGCGTTCTAAAATGCTTTAAAAATTCAAAGACATCTTTCAATGGTTAACAAACGCAAGGCGCAATATCAGACCTTAATATTGACCCATAATATTTAAATTGGACCAGGTATTATATTACAGGGTAATAGTGTACCCTACCACAGGAAATAATTATAGGTCAATTAGGGGGTACACTATGTATATTTTAAATAGTGCATTAAAACAAGGAAATACGAAGACACTTTTCTATGTTAACTAACGGCACGGTATCGGACCTTAATATTGACCTATAATTTTTAAATTGGACCACGTAATATATTACAGGGTTATAGTGTACCCTACCACAGGAAATAATTATAGGTCATTTAGGGGGTACACAGCGTGACCCTAAATTTTACTATGTATGCCTATGCGAAATAGAGTGCTCTGAGAAGCTTAAAATGAAGAAATAAGCGTTCTAAAATGCTTTAAAAATTCAAAGACATCTTTCAATGGTTAACTAACGCAAGGCGCAATATCAGACCTTAATATTGACCCATAATATTTAAATTGGACCAGGTATTATATTACAGGGTAATAGTGTACCCCACCAAAGGAAATAATTATAGGTCAATTAGGGGGTACACAGCGTGACCCTAAAGTTTACTATGTATGCCTATGCGAAATAAAGTGTTCTGAGAAGCTTAAAATGAGGAAATAAGCGTTCTAAAATGCTTTAAAAATTCAAAGACATTTTTCTATGTTAACTAACGGCACGGTATCGGACCTTAATATTGACCTATAATTTTTAAATTGGACCACGTATTATATTACAGGGTAATAGTGTACCCTACCACAGGATATAATTATAGATCATTTAGGGGGTACACAGCGTGACCCTAAATTTTACTATGTATGCCTATGCGAAATAGAGTGTTCTGAGATGCTTAAAATGAAGAAATAAGCGTTCTAAAACGCAAGGCGCAATATCAGACCTTAATATTGACCCATAATATTTAAATTGGAATAGGTATTATATTACAGGGTAATAGTGTACCCTACCACAGGAAATAATTATAGGTCAATTAGGGGGTACACTATGTATATTTTAAATAGTGCATTAAAACAAGGAAATACGAAGACACTTTTCTATGTTAACTAACGTCACGGTATCGGAACTTAATATTGACCTATAATTTTTAAATTGGACCACGTATTATATTACAGGGTTATAGTGTACCCTACCACAGGAAATAATTATAGGTCAATTAGGGGGTACACAGAGAGACCCTAAAGTTTACTATGTATGTATATGCGAAATAAAGTGTTCTGAGAAGCTTAAAATGAGGAAATAAGCGTTCTAAAATGCTTTAAAAATTCAAAGACATTTTTCAATGTTAACTAACGGCACGGTATCGGACCTTAATATTGACCTATAATTTTTAAATTGGACCACGTATTATATTACAGGGTAATAGTGTACCCTACCACAGGAAATAATTATAGGTCATTTAGGGGGTACACAGCGTGACCCTAAATTTTACTATGTATGCTTATGCGAAATAGAGTGTTCTGAGAAGCTTAAAATAAAGAAATAAGCGTTCTAAAATGCTTTAAAAATTCAAAGACATCTTTCAATGGTTAACTAGCGCAAGGCGCAATATCAGACCTTAATATTGACCCATAATATTTAAATTGGACCAGGTATTATATTACAGGGTAATAGTGTACCCTACCACAGGAAATAATTATAGGTCAATTAGGGGGTACACTATGTATATTTTAAATAGTGCATTAAAACAAGGAAATACGAAGACACTTTTCTATGTTAACTAACTGCACGGTATCGGACCTTAAAAATGACCTATAATTTTTAAATTGTACCACGTATTATATTACAGGGTAATAGTGTACCTTACCACAGGAAATAATTATAGGTCAATCAGGTGGTACACAGCGTGACCCTAAAATTTACTATGTATGCCTATGCGAAATAGAGTGTTCTGAGAAGCTTAAAATGAAGAAATAAGCGTTCTAAAATGCTTTAAAAATTCAAAGACATCTTTCAATGGTTAACTAACGCAAGGCGCAATATCAGACCTTAATATTGACCCATAATATTTAAATTGGACCAGGTATTATATTACAGGGTAATAGTGTACCCTACCACAGGAAATAATTATAGGTCAATTAGGGGGTACACTATGTATATTTTAAATAGTGCATTAAAACAAGGAAATACGAAGACACTTTTCTATGTTAACTAACGGCACGGTATCGGACCTTAATATTGACCTATAATTTTTAAATTGGACCACGTATTATATTACAGGGTTATAGTGTACCCATCACAGGAAATAATTATAGGTCAATTAGGGGGTACACAGAGAGACCCTAAAGTTTACTATGTATACTTATGCGAAATAGAGTGTTCTGAGAAGCTTAAAATGAGGAAATAAGCGTTCTAAAATGCTTTAAAAATTCAAAGACATTTTTCTATGTTAACTAACGGCACGGTATCGGATCTTATTATTGACCTATAATTTTTAAATTGGACCACGTATTATATTACAGGGAAATAGTGTACCCTACCACAGGAAATAATTATAGGTCATTTAGGGGGTACACAGCGTGACCCTAAACTTTACTATGTATGCCTATGCGAAATAGAGTGTTCTGAGATGCTTAAAATGAAGAAATAAGCGTTCTAAAATGCTTTAAAAATTCAAAGACATCTTTCAATGGTTAACTAACGCAAGGCGCAATATCAGACCTTAATATTGACCCATAATATTTAAATTGGACCAGGTATTATATTACAGGGTAATAGTGTACCCTACCACAGGAAATAATTATAGGTCAATTAGGGGGTACACTATGTATATTTTAAATAGTGCATTAAAACAAGGAAATACGAAAACACTTTTCTATGTTAACTAACGGCACGGTATCGGACCTTAATATTGACCTATAATTTTTAAATTGTACCACGTATTATATTACAGGGTAATAGTGTACCTTACCACAGGAAATAATTATAGGTCAATTAGGTGGTACACAGCGTGACCCTAAAATTTACTATGTATGCCTATGCGAAATAGAGTGTTCTGAGAAGCTTAAAATGAAGAAATAAGCGTTCTAAAATGCTTTAAAAATTCAAAGACATCTTTCAATGGTTAACTAACGCAAAGCGCGATATCAGACCTTAATATGGAACCATAATATTTCAATTGGACCAGGTATTATATTACAGGGTAATTGTGTACCCTACAACAGGAAATAATTATAGGTCAATTAGGGGGTACACTATGTATGTTTTAAATAGTGCATTAAAACAAGAAAATACGAAGACACTTTTCTATGTTAACTAACGGCACGGTATCGGACCTTAATATTGACCTATAATTTTTAAATTGGACCACGTATTATATTACAGGGTTATAGTGTACCCTACCACAGGAAATAATTATAGGTCAATTAGGGGGTACACAGAGTGACCCTAAAGTTTACTATGTATGCCGTTGCGAAATAAAGTGTTCTGAGAAGCTTAAAATGAGGAAATAAGCGTTCTAAAATGCTTTAAAAATTCAAAGACATTTTTCTATGTTAACTAACGGCACGGTATCGGATCTTATTATTGACCTATAATTTTTAAATTGGACCACGTATTATATTACAGGGAAATAGTGTACCCTACCACAGGAAATAATTATAGGTCATTTAGGGGGTACACAGCGTGACCCTAAACTTTACTATGTATGCCTATGCGAAATAGAGTGTTCTGAGATGCTTAAAATGAAGAAATAAGCGTTCTAAAATGCTTTAAAAATTCAAAGACATCTTTCAATGGTTAACTAACGCAAGGCGCAATATCAGACCTTAATATTGACCCATAATATTTAAATTGGACCAGGTATTATATTACAGGGTAATAGTGTACCCTACCACAGGAAATAATTATAGGTCAATTAGGGGGTACACTA
This sequence comes from Parasteatoda tepidariorum, assembly GCF_982258835.1. Classification (NCBI taxonomy): domain Eukaryota; kingdom Metazoa; phylum Arthropoda; class Arachnida; order Araneae; family Theridiidae; genus Parasteatoda; species Parasteatoda tepidariorum. Next base: position 28,587 of record NW_028257539.1, on the reverse strand, counting down.
TGTATATTTTAAATAGTGCATTAAAACAAGGAAATACGAAGACACTTTTCTATGTTAACTAACGGCACGGTATCGGACCTTAATATTGACCTATAATTTTTAAATTGGACCACGTAATATATTACAGGGTTATAGTGTACCCTACCACAGGAAATAATTATAGGTCATTTAGGGGGTACACAGCGTGACCCTAAATTTTACTATGTATGCCTATGCGAAATAGAGTGCTCTGAATAGCTTAAAATGAAGAAATAAGCGTTCTAAAATGCTTTAAAAATTCAAAGACATCTTTCAATGGTTAACTAACGCAAGGCGCAATATCAGACCTTAATATTGACCCATAATATTTAAATTGGACCAGGTATTATATTACAGGGTAATAGTGTACCCCACCAAAGGAAATAATTATAGGTCAATTAGGGGGTACACAGCGTGACCCTAAAGTTTACTATGTATGCCTATGCGAAATAAAGTGTTCTGAGAAGCTTAAAATGAGGAAATAAGCGTTCTAAAATGCTTTAAAAATTCAAAGACATTTTTCTATGTTAACTAACGGCACGGTATCGGACCTTAATATTGACCTATAATTTTTAAATTGGACCACGTATTATATTACAGGGTAATAGTGTACCCTACCACAGGATATAATTATAGGTCATTTAGGGGGTACACAGCGTGACCCTAAATTTTACTATGTATGCCTATGCGAAATAGAGTGTTCTGAGATGCTTAAAATGAAGAAATAAGCGTTCTAAAACGCAAGGCGCAATATCAGACCTTAATATTGACCCATAATATTTAAATTGGAATAGGTATTATATTACAGGGTAATAGTGTACCCTACCACAGGAAATAATTATAGGTCAATTAGGGGGTACACTATGTATATTTTAAATAGTGCATTAAAACAAGGAAATACGAAGACACTTTTCTATGTTAACTAACGTCACGGTATCGGAACTTAATATTGACCTATAATTTTTAAATTGGACCACGTATTATATTACAGGGTTATAGTGTACCCTACCACAGGAAATAATTATAGGTCAATTAGGGGGTACACAGAGAGACCCTAAATTTTACTATGTATGTATATGCGAAATAAAGTGTTCTGAGAAGCTTAAAATGAGGAAATAAGCGTTCTAAAATGCTTTAAAAATTCAAAGACATTTTTCAATGTTAACTAACGGCACGGTATCGGACCTTAATATTGACCTATAATTTTTAAATTGGACCACGTATTATATTACAGGGTAATAGTGTACCCTACCACAGGAAATAATTATAGGTCATTTAGGGGGTACACAGCGTGACCCTAAATTTTACTATGTATGCTTATGCGAAATAGAGTGTTCTGAGAAGCTTAAAATAAAGAAATAAGCGTTCTAAAATGCTTTAAAAATTCAATGACATCTTTCAATGGTTAACTAGCGCAAGGCGCAATATCAGACCTTAATATTGACCCATAATATTTAAATTGGACCAGGTATTATATTACAGGGTAATAGTGTACCCTACCACAGGAAATAATTATAGGTCAATTAGGGGGTACACTATGTATATTTTAAATAGTGCATTAAACAAGGAAATACGAAGACACTTTTCTATGTTAACTAACTGCACGGTATCGGACCTTAAAATTGACCTATAATTTTTAAATTGTACCACGTATTATATTACAGGGTAATAGTGTACCTTACCACAGGAAATAATTATAGGTCAATCAGGTGGTACACAGCGTGACCCTAAAATTTACTATGTATGCCTATGCGAAATAGAGTGTTCTGAGAAGCTTAAAATGAAGAAATAAGCGTTCTAAAATGCTTTAAAAATTCAAAGACATCTTTCAATGGTTAACTAACGCAAGGCGCAATATCAGACCTTAATATTGACCCATAATATTTAAATTGGACCAGGTATTATATTACAGGGTAATAGTGTACCCTACCACAGGAAATAATTATAGGTCAATTAGGGGGTACACTATGTATATTTTAAATAGTGCATTAAAACAAGGAAATACGAAGACACTTTTCTATGTTAACTAACGGCACGGTATCGGACCTTAATATTGACCTATAATTTTTAAATTGGACCACGTATTATATTACAGGGTTATAGTGTACCCATCACAGGAAATAATTATAGGTCAATTAGGGGGTACACAGAGAGACCCTAAAGTTTACTATGTATACTTATGCGAAATAGAGTGTTCTGAGAAGCTTAAAATGAGGAAATAAGCGTTCTAAAATGCTTTAAAAATTCAAAGACATTTTTCTATGTTAACTAACGGCACGGTATCGGATCTTATTATTGACCTATAATTTTTAAATTGGACCACGTATTATATTACAGGGAAATAGTGTACCCTACCACAGGAAATAATTATAGGTCATTTAGGGGGTACACAGCGTGACCCTAAACTTTACTATGTATGCCTATGCGAAATAGAGTGTTCTGAGATGCTTAAAATGAAGAAATAAGCGTTCTAAATGCTTTAAAAATTCAAAGACATCTTTCAATGGTTAACTAACGCAAGGCGCAATATCAGACCTTAATATTGACCCATAATATTTAAATTGGACCAGGTATTATATTACAGGGTAATAGTGTACCCTACCACAGGAAATAATTATAGGTCAATTAGGGGGTACACTATGTATATTTTAAATAGTGCATTAAAACAAGGAAATACGAAAACACTTTTCTATGTTAACTAACGGCACGGTATCGGACCTTAATATTGACCTATAATTTTTAAATTGTACCACGTATTATATTACAGGGTAATAGTGTACCTTACCACAGGAAATAATTATAGGTCAATTAGGTGGTACACAGCGTGACCCTAAAATTTACTATGTATGCCTATGCGAAATAGAGTGTTCTGAGAAGCTTAAAATGAAGAAATAAGCGTTCTAAAATGCTTTAAAAATTCAAAGACATCTTTCAATGGTTAACTAACGCAAAGCGCGATATCAGACCTTAATATGGAACCATAATATTTCAATTGGACCAGGTATTATATTACAGGGTAATTGTGTACCCTACAACAGGAAATAATTATAGGTCAATTAGGGGGTACACTATGTATGTTTTAAATAGTGCATTAAAACAAGAAAATACGAAGACACTTTTCTATGTTAACTAACGGCACGGTATCGGACCTTAATATTGACCTATAATTTTTAAATTGGACCACGTATTATATTACAGGGTTATAGTGTACCCTACCACAGGAAATAATTATAGGTCAATTAGGGGGTACACAGAGTGACCCTAAAGTTTACTATGTATGCCGTTGCGAAATAAAGTGTTCTGAGAAGCTTAAAATGAGGAAATAAGCGTTCTAAAATGCTTTAAAAATTCAAAGACATTTTTCTATGTTAACTAACGGCACGGTATCGGATCTTATTATTGACCTATAATTTTTAAATTGGACCACGTATTATATTACAGGGAAATAGTGTACCCTACCACAGGAAATAATTATAGGTCATTTAGGGGGTACACAGCGTGACCCTAAACTTTACTATGTATGCCTATGCGAAATAGAGTGTTCTGAGATGCTTAAAATGAAGAAATAAGCGTTCTAAAATGCTTTAAAAATTCAAAGACATCTTTCAATGGTTAACTAACGCAAGGCGCAATATCAGACCTTAATATTGACCCATAATATTTAAATTGGACCAGGTATTATATTACAGGGTAATAGTGTACCCTACCACAGGAAATAATTATAGGTCAATTAGGGGGTACACTATGTATATTTTAAATAGTGCATTAAAACAAGGAAATACGAAGACACTTTTCTATGTTAACTAACGGCACGGTATCGGACCTTAATATTGACCTATAATTTTTAAATTGGACCACGTAATATATTACAGGGTTATAGTGTACCCTACCACAGGAAATAATTATAGGTCATTTAGGGGGTACACAGCGTGACCCTAAATTTTACTATGTATGCCTATGCGAAATAGAGTGCTCTGAGAAGCTTAAAATGAAGAAATAAGCGTTCTAAAATGCTTTAAAAATTCAAAGACATCTTTCAATGGTTAACTAACGCAAGGCGCAATATCAGACCTTAATATTGACCCATAATATTTAAATTGGACCAGGTATTATATTACAGGGTAATAGTGTACCCCACCAAAGGAAATAATTATAGGTCAATTAGGGGGTACACAGCGTGACCCTAAAGTTTACTATGTATGCCTATGCGAAATAAAGTGTTCTGAGAAGCTTAAAATGAGGAAATAAGCGTTCTAAAATGCTTTAAAAATTCAAAGACATTTTTCTATGTTAACTAACGGCACGGTATCGGACCTTAATATTGACCTATAATTTTTAAATTGGACCACGTATTATATTACAGGGTAATAGTGTACCCTACCACAGGATATAATTATAGGTCATTTAGGGGGTACACAGCGTGACCCTAAATTTTACTATGTATGCCTATGCGAAATAGAGTGTTCTGAGATGCTTAAAATGAAGAAATAAGCGTTCTAAAACGCAAGGCGCAATATCAGACCTTAATATTGACCCATAATATTTAAATTGGAATAGGTATTATATTACAGGGTAATAGTGTACCCTACCACAGGAAATAATTATAGGTCAATTAGGGGGTACACTATGTATATTTTAAATAGTGCATTAAAACAAGGAAATACGAAGACACTTTTCTATGTTAACTAACGTCACGGTATCGGAACTTAATATTGACCTATAATTTTTAAATTGGACCACGTATTATATTACAGGGTTATAGTGTACCCTACCACAGGAAATAATTATAGGTCAATTAGGGGGTACACAGAGAGACCCTAAATTTTACTATGTATGTATATGCGAAATAAAGTGTTCTGAGAAGCTTAAAATGAGGAAATAAGCGTTCTAAAATGCTTTAAAAATTCAAAGACATTTTTCAATGTTAACTAACGGCACGGTATCGGACCTTAATATTGACCTATAATTTTTAAATTGGACCACGTATTATATTACAGGGTAATAGTGTACCCTACCACAGGAAATAATTATAGGTCATTTAGGGGGTACACAGCGTGACCCTAAATTTTACTATGTATGCTTATGCGAAATAGAGTGTTCTGAGAAGCTTAAAATAAAGAAATAAGCGTTCTAAAATGCTTTAAAAATTCAAAGACATCTTTCAATGGTTAACTAGCGCAAGGCGCAATATCAGACCTTAATATTGACCCATAATATTTAAATTGGACCAGGTATTATATTACAGGGTAATAGTGTACCCTACCACAGGAAATAATTATAGGTCAATTAGGGGGTACACTATGTATATTTTAAATAGTGCATTAAAACAAGGAAATACGAAGACACTTTTCTATGTTAACTAACGGCACGGTATCGGACCTTAATATTGACCTATAATTTTTAAATTGTACCACTTATTATATTACAAGGTAATAGTGTACCTTACCACAGGAAATAATTATAGGTCAATTAGGTGGTACACAGCGTGACCCTAAAATTTACTATGTATGCCTATGCGAAATAAAGTGTTCTGAGAAGCTTAAAATGAGGAAATAAGCGTTCTAAAATGCTTTAAAAATTCAAAGACATTTTTCTATGTTAACTAACGGCACGGTATCGGACCTTAATATTGACCTATAATTTTTAAATTGGACCACGTATTATATTAGAGGGTAATAGTGTACCCTACCACAGGAAATAATTATAGGTCATTTAGGGGGTACACAGCGTGACCCTAAATTTTACTATGTATGCCTATGCGAAATAGAGTGTTCTGAGAAGCTTAAAATGAAGAAATAAGCGTTCTAAAATGCTTTAAAAATTCAAAGACATCTTTCAATGGTTAACTAACGCAAGGCGCAATATCAAACCTTAATATTGACCCATAATATTTAAATTGAACCAGGTATTGTATTACAGGGTAATAGTGTACCCTACCACAGGAAATAATTATAGGTCAATTAGGGGGTACACAGCGTGACCCTAAAATTTACTATGTATGCCTATGCGAAATAGAGTGTTCTGAGAAGCTTAAAATGAAGAAATAAGCGTTCTAAAATGCTTTAAAAATTCAAAGACATCTTTCAATGGTTAACTAACGCAAGGCGCAATATCAGACCTTAATATTGACCCATAATATTTAAATTGGACCAGGTATTATATTACAGGGTAATAGTGTACCCTACCACAGGAAATAATTATAGGTCAATTAGGGGGTACACTATGTATATTTTAAATAGTGCATTAAAACAAGGAAATACGAAGACACTTTTCTATGTTAACTAACGACACGGTATCGGACCTTAATATTGACCTATAATTTTTAAATTGGACCACGTATTATATTACAGGGTAATAGTGTACCCTACCACAGGAAATAATTATAGGTCATTTAGGGGGTACACAGCGTGACCCTAAATTTTACTATGTATACTTATGCGAAATAGAGTGTTCTGAGAAGCTTAAAATGAAGAAATAAGCGTTCTAAAATGCTTTAAAAATTCAAAGACATCTTTCAATGGTTAACTAGCGCAAGGCGCAATATCAGACCTTAATATTGACCCATAATATTTAAATTGGACCAGGTATTATATTACAGGGTAATAGTGTACCCTACCACAGGAAATAATTATAGGTCAATTAGGGGGTACACTATGTATATTTTAAATAGTGCATTAAAACAAGGAAATACGAAGACACTTTTCTATGTTAACTAACGGCACGGTATCGGACCTTAATATTGACCTATAGTTTTTAAATTGTACCACGTATTATATTACAAGGTAATAGTGTACCTTACCACAGGAAATAATTATAGGGCAATTAGGTGGTACACAGCGTGACCCTAAAATTTACTATGTATGCCTATGCGAAATAAAGTGTTCTGAGAAGCTTAAAATGAGGAAATAAGCGTTCTAAAATGCTTTAAAAATTCAAAGACATTTTTCAATGTTAACTAACGGCACGGTATCGGTCCTTAATATTGACCTATAATTTTTAAATTGGACCACGTATTATATTACAGGGTAATAGTGTACCCTACCACAGGAAATAATTATAGGTCATTTAGGGGGTACACAGCGTGACCCTAAATTTTACTATGTATACTTATGCGAAATAGAGTGTTCTGAGAAGCTTAAAATGAAGAAATAAGCGTTCTAAAATGCTTTAAAAATTCAAAGACATCTTTCAATGGTTAACTAGCGCAAGGCGCAATATCAGACCTTAATATTGACCCATAATATTTAAATTGGACCAGGTATTATATTACAGGGTAATAGTGTACCCTACCACAGGAAATAATTATAGGTCAATTAGGGGGTACACTATGTATATTTTAAATAGTGCATTAAAACAAGGAAATACGAAGACACTTTTCTATGTTAACTAACGGCACGGTATCGGACCTTAATATTGACCTATAGTTTTTAAATTGTACCACGTATTATATTACAAGGTAATAGTGTACCTTACCACAGGAAATAATTATAGGGCAATTAGGTGGTACACAGCGTGACCCTAAAATTTACTATGTATGCCTATGCGAAATAGAGTGTTCTGAGAAGCTTAAAATGAGGAAATAAGCGTTCTAAAATGCTTTAAAAATTCAAAGACATCTTTCAATGGTTAACTAGCGCAAGGCGCAATATCAGACCTTAATATTGACCCATAATATTTAAATTGGACCAGGTATTATATTACAGGGTAATAGTGTACCCTACCACAGGAAATAATTATAGGTCAATTAGAGGGTACACTATGTATATTTTAAATAGTGCATTAAAACAAGGAAATACGAAGACACTTTTCTATGTTAACTAACGGCACGGTATCGGACCTTAATATTGACCTATAATTTTTAAATTGTACCACTTATTATATTACAAGGTAATAGTGTACCTTACCACAGGAAATAATTATAGGTCAATTAGGTGGTACACAGCGTGACCCTAAAATTTACTATGTATGCCTATGCGAAATAAAGTGTTCTGAGAAGCTTAAAATGAGGAAATAAGCGTTCTAAAATGCTTTAAAAATTCAAAGACATTTTTCTATGTTAACTAACGGCACGGTATCGGACCTTAATATTGACCTATAATTTTTAAATTGGACCACGTATTATATTAGAGGGTAATAGTGTACCCTACCACAGGAAATAATTATAGGTCATTTAGGGGGTACACAGCGTGACCCTAAATTTTACTATGTATGCCTATGCGAAATAGAGTGTTCTGAGAAGCTTAAAATGAAGAAATAAGCGTTCTAAAATGCTTTAAAAATTCAAAGACATCTTTCAATGGTTAACTAACGCAAGGCGCAATATCAAACCTTAATATTGACACATAATATTTAAATTGAACCAGGTATTGTATTACAGGGTAATAGTGTACCCTACCACAGGAAATAATTATAGGTCAATTAGGGGGTACACAGCGTGACCCTAAAATTTACTATGTATGCCTATGCGAAATAGAGTGTTCTGAGAAGCTTAAAATGAAGAAATAAGCGTTCTAAAATGCTTTAAAAATTCAAAGACATCTTTCAATGGTTAACTAACGCAAGGCGCAATATCAGACCTTAATATTGACCCATAATATTTAAATTGGACCAGGTATTATATTACAGGGTAATAGTGTACCCTACCACAGGAAATAATTATAGGTCAATTAGGGGGTACACTATGTATATTTTAAATAGTGCATTAAAACAAGGAAATACGAAGACACTTTTCTATGTTAACTAACGACACGGTATCGGACCTTAATATTGACCTATAATTTTTAAATTGGACCACGTATTATATTACAGGGTTATAGTGTACCCATCACAGGAAATAATTATAGGTCAATTAGGGGGTACACAGAGAGACCCTAAAGTTTACTATGTATGCCTATGCGAAATAAAGTGTTCTGAGAAGCTTAAAATGAGGAAATAAGCGTTCTAAAATGCTTTAAAAATTCAAAGACATTTTTCAATGTTAACTAACGGCACGGTATCGGTCCTTAATATTGACCTATAATTTTTAAATTGGACCACGTATTATATTAGAGGGTAATAGTGTACCCTACCACAGGAAATAATTATAGGTCATTTAGGGGGTACGCAGCGTGACCCTAAATTTTACTATGTATGCCTATGCGAAATAGAGTGTTCTGAGAAGCTTAAAATGAAGAAATAAGCGTTCTAAAATGCTTTAAAAATTCAAAGACATCTTTCAATGGTTAACTAGCGCAAGGCGCAATATCAGACCTTAATATTGACCCATAATATTTAAATTGGACCAGGTATTATATTACAGGGTAATAGTGTACCCTACCACAGGAAATAATTATAGGTCAATTAGGGGGTACACTATGTATATTTTAAATAGTGCATTAAAACAAGGAAATACGAAGACACTTTTCTATGTTAACTAACGGCACGGTATCGGACCTTAATATTGACCTATAATTTTTAAATTGTACCACTTATTATATTACAAGGTAATAGTGTACCTTACCACAGGAAATAATTATAGGTCAATTAGGTGGTACACAGCGTGACCCTAAAATTTACTATGTATGCCTATGCGAAATAAAGTGTTCTGAGAAGCTTAAAATGAGGAAATAAGCGTTCTAAAATGCTTTAAAAATTCAAAGACATTTTTCTATGTTAACTAACGGCACGGTATCGGACCTTAATATTGACCTATAATTTTTAAATTGGACCACGTATTATAATAGAGGGTAATAGTGTACCCTACCACAGGAAATAATTATAGGTCATTTAGGGGTTACACAGCGTGACCCTAAATTTTACTATGTATGCCTATGCGAAATAGAGTGTTCTGAGAAGCTTAAAATGAAGAAATAAGCGTTCTAAAATGCTTTAAAAATTCAAAGACATCTTTCAATGGTTAACTAACGCAAGGCGCAATATCAAACCTTAATATTGACCCATAATATTTAAATTGAACCAGGTATTGTATTACAGGGTAATAGTGTACCCTACCACAGGAAATAATTATAGGTCAATTAGGGGGTACACAGCGTGACCCTAAAATTTACTATGTATGCCTATGCGAAATAGAGTGTTCTGAGAAGCTTAAAATGAAGAAATAAGCGTTCTAAAATGCTTTAAAAATTCAAAGACATCTTTCAATGGTTAACTAACGCAAGGCGCAATATCAGACCTTAATATTGACCCATAATATTTAAATTGGACCAGGTATTATATTACAGGGTAATAGTGTACCCTACCACAGGAAATAATTATAGGTCAATTAGGGGGTACACTATGTATATTTTAAATAGTGCATTAAAACAAGGAAATACGAAGAACTTTTCTATGTTAACTAACGACACGGTATCGGACCTTAATATTGACCTATAATTTTTAAATTGGACCACGTATTATATTACAGGGTTATAGTGTACCCATCACAGGAAATAATTATAGGTCAATTAGGGGGTACACAGAGAGACCCTAAAGTTTACTATGTATGCCTATGCGAAATAAAGTGTTCTGAGAAGCTTAAAATGAGGAAATAAGCGTTCTAAAATGCTTTAAAAATTCAAAGACATTTTTCAATGTTAACTAACGGCACGGTATCGGTCCTTAATATTGACCTATAATTTTTAAATTGGACCACGTATTATATTACAGGGTAATAGTGTACCCTACCACAGGAAATAATTATAGGTCATTTAGGGGGTACGCAGCGTGACCCTAAATTTTACTATGTATGCCTATGCGAAATAGAGTGTTCTGAGAAGCTTAAAATGAAGAAATAAGCGTTCTAAAATGCTTTAAAAATTCAAAGACATCTTTCAATGGTTAACTAGCGCAAGGCGCAATATCAGACCTTAATATTGACCCATAATATTTAAATTGGACCAGGTATTATATTACAGGGTAATAGTGTACCCTACCACAGGAAATAATTATAGGTCAATTAGGGGGTACACTATGTATATTTTAAATAGTGCATTAAAACAAGGAAATACGAAGACACTTTTCTATGTTAACTAACGGCACGGTATCGGACCTTAATATTGACCTATAATTTTTAAATTGTACCACTTATTATATTACAAGGTAATAGTGTACCTTACCACAGGAAATAATTATAGGTCAATTAGGTGGTACACAGCGTGACCCTAAAATTTACTATGTATGCCTATGCGAAATAAAGTGTTCTGAGAAGCTTAAAATGAGGAAATAAGCGTTCTAAAATGCTTTAAAAATTCAAAGACATTTTTCTATGTTAACTAACGGCACATCGGACCTTAATATTGACCTATAATTTTTAAATTGGACCACGTATTATATTAGAGGGTAATAGTGTACCCTACCACAGGAAATAATTATAGGTCATTTAGGGGTACACAGCGTGACCCTAAATTTTACTATGTATGCCTATGCGAAATAGAGTGTTCTGAGAAGCTTAAAATGAAGAAATAAGCGTTCTAAAATGCTTTAAAAATTCAAAGACATCTTTCATTGGTTAACTAACGCAAGGCGCAATATCAAACCTTAATATTGACCCATAATATTTAAATTGAACCAGGTATTGTATTACAGGGTAATAGTGTACCCTACCACAGGAAATAATTATAGGTCAATTAGGGGGTACACAGCGTGACCCCTAAAATTTACTATGTATGCCTATGCGAAATAGAGTGTTCTGAGAAGCTTAAATGAAGAAATAAGCGTTCTAAAATGCTTTAAAAATTCAAAGACATCTTTCAATGGTTAACTAACGCAAGGCGCAATATCAGACCTTAATTTTGACCCATAATATTTAAATTGGACCAGGTATTATATTACAGGGTAATAGTGTACCCTACCACAGGAAATAAGTATAGGTCAATTAGGGGGTACACTATGTATTTTTAAATAGTGCATTAAAACAAGGAAATACGAAGACACTTTTCTATGTTAACTAACGACACGGTATCGGACCTTAATATTGACCTATAATTTTTAAATTGGACCACGTATTATATTACAGGGTTATAGTGTACCCATCACAGGAAATAATTATAGGTCAATTAGGGGGTACACAGAGAGACCCTAAAGTTTACTATGTTGCCTATGCGAAATAAAGTGTTCTGAGAAGCTTAAAATGAGGAAATAAGCGTTCTAAAATGCTTTAAAAATTCAAAGACATTTTTCAATGTTAACTAACGGCACGGTATCGGTCCTTAATATTGACCTATAATTTTTAAATTGGACCACGTATTATATTACAGGGTAATAGTGTACCCTACCACAGGAAATAATTATAGGTCATTTAAGGGGTACACAGCGTGACCCTAAATTTTACTATGTATACTTATGCGAAATAGAGTGTTCTGAGAAGCTTAAAATGAAGAAATAAGCGTTCTAAAATGCTTTAAAAATTCAAAGACATCTTTCAATGGTTAACTAGCGCAAGGCGCAATATCAGACCTTAATATTGACCCATAATATTTAAATTGGACCAGGTATTATATTACAGGGTAATAGTGTACCCTACCACAGGAAATAATTATAGGTCAATTAGGGGGTACACTATGTATATTTTAAATAGTGCATTAAAACAAGGAAATACGAAGACACTTTTTCTACTGTTAACTAACGGCACGGTATCGGACCTTAATATTGACCTATAGTTTTTAAATTGTACCACGTATTATATTACAAGGTAATAGTGTACCTTACCACAGAAATAATTATAGGGCAATTAGGTGGTACACAGCGTGACCCTAAAATTTACTATGTATGCCTTATGCGAAATAGAGTGTTCTGAGAAGCTTAAAATGAGGAAATAAGCGTTCTAAAATGCTTTAAAATCAAAGACATTTTTCTATGTTAACTAACGGCACGGTATCGGACCTTAATATTGACCTATAATTTTTAAATTGGACCACGTATTATATTAGAGGGTAATAGTGTACCCTACCACAGGAAATAATTATAGGTCATTTAGGGGTACGCAGCGTGACCCTAAATTTTACTATGTATGCCTATGCGAAATAGAGTGTTCTGAGAAGCTTAAAATGAAGAAATAAGCGTTCTAAAATGCTTTAAAAATTCAAAGACATCTTTCAATGGTTAACTAGCGCAAGGCGCAATATCAGACCTTAATATTGACCCATAATATTTAAATTGGACCAGTATTATATTACAGGGTAATAGTGTACCCTACCACAGGAAATAATTATAGGTCAATTAGGGGGGTACACTATGTATATTTTAAATAGTGCATTAAAACAAGGAAATACGAAGACACTTTTCTATGTTAACTAACGGCACGGTATCGGACCTTAATATTGACCTATAATTTTTAAATTGTACCACTTATTATATTACAAGGTAATAGTGTACCTTACCACAGAAATAATTATAGGTCAATTAGGTGGTACACAGCGTGACCCTAAAATTTACTATGTATGCCTATGCGAAATAAAGTGTTCTGAGAAGCTTAAAATGAGGAAATAAGCGTTCTAAAATGCTTTAAAAATTCAAAGACATTTTTCTATGTTAACTAACGGCACGGTATCGGACCTTAATATTGACCTATAATTTTTAAATTGGACCACGTATTATATTAGAGGGTAATAGTGTACCCTACCACAGGAAATAATTATAGGTCATTTAGGGGGTACACAGCGTGACCCTAATTTTACTATGTATGCCTATGCGAAATAGAGTGTTCTGAGAAGCTTAAAATGAAGAAATAAGCGTTCTAAAATGCTTTAAAAATTCAAAGACATCTTTCAATGGTTAACTAACGCAAGGCGCAATATCAAACCTTAATATTGACCCATAATATTTAAATTGAACCAGGTATTGTATTACAGGGTAATAGTGTACCCTACCACAGGAAATAATTATAGGTCAATTAGGGGGTACACAGCGTGACCCTAAAATTTACTATGTATGCCTATGCGAAATAGAGTGTTCTGAGAAGGCTTAAAATGAAGAAATAAGCGTTCTAAAATGCTTTAAAAATTCAAAGACATCTTTCAATGGTTAACTAACGCAAGGCGCAATATCAGACCTTAATATTGACCCATAATATTTAAATTGGACCAGGTATTATATTACAGGGTAATAGTGTACCCTACCACAGGAAATAATTATAGGTCAATTAGGGGGTACACTATGTATATTTTAAATAGTGCATTAAAACAAGGAAATACGAAGACACTTTTCTATGTTAACTAACGACACGGTATCGGACCTTAATATTGACCTATAATTTTTAAATTGGACCACGTATTATATTACAGGGTTATAGTGTACCCATCACAGGAAATAATTATAGGTCAATTAGGGGGTACACAGCGTGACCCTAAATTTTACTATGTATACTTATGCGAAATAGAGTGTTCTGAAAAGCTTAAAATGAAGAAATAAGCGTTCTAAAATGCTTTAAAAATTCAAAGACATCTTTCAATGGTTAACTAGCGCAAGGCGCAATATCAGACCTTAATATTGACCCATAATATTTAAATTGGACCAGGTATTATATTACAGGGTAATAGTGTACCCTACCACAGGAAATAATTATAGGTCAATTAGGGGGTACACTATGTATATTTTAAATAGTGCATTAAAACAAGGAAATACGAAGACACTTTTCTATGTTAACTAACGGCACGGTATCGGACCTTAATATTGACCTATAGTTTTTAAATTGTACCACGTATTATATTACAAGGTAATAGTGTACCTTACCACAGGAAATAATTATAGGCAATTAGGTGGTACACAGCGTGACCCTAAAATTTACTATGTATGCCTATGCGAAATAGAGTGTTCTGAGAAGCTTAAAATGAGAAATAAGCGTTCTAAAATGCTTTAAAAATTCAAAGACATTTTTCTATGTTAACTAACGGCACGGTATCGGACCTTAATATTGACCTATAATTTTTAAATTGGACCACGTATTATATTAGAGGGTAATAGTGTACCCTACCACAGGAAATAATTATAGGTCATTTAGGGGGTACGCAGCGTGACCCTAAATTTTACTATGTATGCCTATGCGAAATAGAGTGTTCTGAGAAGCTTAAAATGAAGAAATAAGCGTTCTAAAAATGCTTTAAAATTCAAAGACATCTTTCAATGGTTAACTAACGCAAGGCGCAATATCAGACCTTAATATTGACCCATAATATTTAAATTGGACCAGGTATTATATTACAGGGTAATAGTGTACCCTACCACAGGAAATAATTATAGGTCAATTAGGGGGTACACTATGTATATTTTAAATAGTGCATTAAAACAAGGAAATACGAAGACACTTTTCTATGTTAACTAACGGCACGGTATCGGACCTTAATATTGACCTATAATTTTTAAATTGGACCACGTAATATATTACAGGGTTATAGTGTACCCTACCACAGGAAATAATTATAGGTCATTTAGGGGTATACAGCGTGACCCTAAATTTTACTATGTATGCCTATGCGAATAGAGTGCTCTGAGAAGGCTTAAAATGAAGAAATAAGCGTCTAAAATGCTTTAAAATTCAAAGACATCTTTCAATGGTTAACTAACGCAAGGCGCAATATCAGACCTTAATATTGACCCATAATATTTAAATTGGACCAGGTATTATATTACAGGGTAATAGTGTACCCCACCAAAGGAAATAATTATAGGTCAATTAGGGGGTACACAGCGTGACCCTAAAGTTTACTATGTATGCCTATGCGAAATAAAGTGTTCTGAGAAGCTTAAAATGAGGAAATAAGCGTTCTAAAATGCTTTAAAAATTCAAAGACATTTTTCTATGTTAACTAACGCACGGTATCGGACCTTAATATTGACCTATAATTTTTAAATTGGACCACGTATTATATTACAGGGTAATAGTGTACCCTACCACAGGATATAATTATAGGTCATTTAGGGGGTGCACAGCGTGACCCTAAATTTTACTATGTATGCCTATGCGAAATAGAGTGTTCTGAGATGCTTAAAATGAAGAAATAAGCGTTCTAAATGCTTTAAAAATTCAAAGACATCTTTCAATGGTTAACTAACGCAAGGAGCAATATCAGACCTTAATATTGACCCAAAATATTTAAATTGGAATAGGTATTATATTACAGGGTAATAGTGTACCCTACGCACAGGAAATAATTATAGGTCAATTAGGGGGGTACACTATGATATTTTAAATAGTGCATTAAAACAAGGAAATACGAAGACACTTTTCTATGTTAACTAACGTCACGGTATCGGAACTTAATATTGACCTATAATTTTTAAATTGGACCACGTATTATATTACAGGGTTATAGTGTACCCTACCACAGGAATAATTATAGGTCAATTAGGGGGTACACAGAGAGACCCTAAAGTTTACTATGTATGTATATGCGAAATAAAGTGTTCTGAGAAGCTTAAAATGAGGAAATAAGCGTTCTAAAATGCTTTAAAAATTCAAAGACATTTTTCAATGTTAACTAACGGCACGGTATCGGACCTTAATATTGACCTATAGTTTTTAAATTGGACCACGTATTATATTACAGGGTAATAGTGTACCCTACCACAGGAAATAATTATAGGTCATTTAGGGGGTACACAGCGTGACCCCTAAATTTTACTATGTATGCTTATGCGAAATAGAGTGTTCTGAGAAGCTTAAAATAAAGAAATAAGCGTTCTAAAATGCTTTAAAAATTCAAAGACATCTTTCAATGGTTAACTAGCGCAAGGCGCAATATCAGACCTTAATATTGACCCATAATATTTAAATTGGACCAGGTATTATATTACAGGGTAATAGTGTACCCTACCACAGAAATAATTATAGGTCAATTAGGGGGTACACTATGTATATTTTAAATAGTGCATTAAAACAAGGAAATACGAAGACACTTTTCTATGTTAACTAACGGCACGGTATCGAACCTTAAAATTGACCTATAATTTTTAAATTGTACCACGTATTATATTACAGGGTAATAGTGTACCTTACCACAGGAAATAATTATAGGTCAATTAGGTGGTACACAGCGTGACCCTAAAATTTACTATGTATGCCTATGCGAAATAGAGTGTTCTGAGAAGCTTAAAATGAAGAAATAAAGCGTTCTAAAATGCTTTAAAAATTCAAAGACATCTTTCAATGGTTAACTAACGCAAGGCGCAATATCAGACCTTAATATTGACCCATAATATTTAAATTGGACCAGGTATTATATTACAGGGTAATAGTGTACCCTACCACAGGAAATAATTATAGGTCAATTAGGGGGTACACTATGTATATTTTAAATAGTGCATTAAAACAAGAAATACGAAGACACTTTTCTATGTTAACTAACGGCACGGTATCGGACCTTAATATTGACCTATAATTTTTAAATTGGACCACGTATTATATTACAGGGTTATAGTGTACCCATCACAGGAAATAATTATAGGTCAATTAGGGGGTACACAGAGAGACCCTAAGTTTAATATGTATGCCTATGCGAAATAAAGTGTTCTGAGAAGCTTAAAATGAGGAAATAAGCGTTCTAAAATGCTTTAAAAATTCAAAGACATTTTTCAATGTTAACTAACGGCACGGTATCGGTCCTTAATATTGACCTATAATTTTAAATCGGACCACGTATTATATTACAGGGTATTAGTGTACCCTACCACAGGAAATAATTATAGGTCATTTAGGGGGTACACAGCGTGACCTTAAATTTTACTATGTATGCTTATGCGAAATAGAGTGTTCTGAGAAGCTTAAATGAAGAAATAAGCGTTCTAAAATGCTTTAAAAATTCAAAGACATCTTTCAATGTTTAACTAGCGCAAGGCGCAATATCAGACCTTAATATTGACCCATAATATTTAAATTGGACCAGGTATTATATTACAGGGTAATAGTGTACCCTACACAGGAAATAATTATAGGTCAATTAGGGGGTACACTATGTATATTTTAAATAGTGCATTAAAACAAGGAAATACGAAGACACTTTTCTATGTTAACTAACGGCACGGTATCGGACCTTAATATTGACCTATAATTTTTAAATTGTACCACTTATTATATTACAAGGTAATAGTGTACCTTACCACAGGAAATAATTATAGGTCAATTAGGTGGTACACAGCGTGACCCTAAAATTTACTATGTATGCCTATGCGAAATAAAGTGTTCTGAGAAGCTTAAAATGAGGAAATAAGCGTTCTAAAATGCTTTAAAATTCAAAGACATTTTTCTATGTTAACTAACGGCACGGTATCGGACCTTAATATTGACTATAATTTTAAATTGGACCACGTATTATATTAGAGGGTAATAGTGTACCCTACCACAGGAAATAATTATAGGTCATTTAGGGGGTACACAGGCGTGACCCTAAATTTTACTATGTATGCCTATGCGAAATAGAGTGTTCTGAGAAGCTTAAATGAAGAAATAAGCGTTCTAAATGCTTTAAAAATTCAAAGACATCTTTCAATGGTTAACTAACGCAAGGCGCAATATCAAACCTTAATATTGACCCATAATATTTAAATTGAACCAGGTATTGTATTACAGGGTAATAGTGTACCCTACCACAGGAAATAATTATAGGTCAATTAGGGGTACACAGCGTGACCCTAAAATTTACTATGTATGCCTATGCGAAATAGAGTGTTCTGAGAGCTTAAAATGAAGAAATAAGCGTTCTAAAATGCTTTAAAAATTCAAAGACATCTTTCAATGGTTAACTAACGCAAGGCGCAATATCAGACCTTAATATTGACCCATAATATTTAAATTGGACCAGGTATTATATTACAGGGTAATAGTGTACCCTACCACAGGAAATAATTATAGGTCAATTAGGGGGTACACTCATGTATATTTTAAATAGTGCATTAAAACAAGGAAATACGAAGACACTTTTCTATGTTAACTAACGACACGGTATCGACCTTAATATTGACCTATAATTTTTAAATTGGACCACGTATTATATTACAGGGTTATAGTGTACCCATCACAGGAAATAATTATAGGTCAATTAGGGGGTACACAGAGAGACCCTAAAGTTTACTATGTATGCCTATGCGAAATAAAGTGTTCTGAGAAGCTTAAATGAGGAAATAAGCGTTCTAAAATGCTTTAAAAATTCAAAGACATTTTTCAATGTTAACTTACGGCACGGTATCGGTCCTTAATATTGACCTATAATTTTTAAAATTGGACCACGTATTATATTACAGGGTAATAGTGTACCCTACCACAGGAAATAATTATAGGTCATTTAGGGGGTACACAGCGTGACCCTAAATTTTACTATGTATACTTATGCGAAATAGAGTGTTCTGAGAAGCTTAAAATGAAGAAATAAGCGTTCTAAAATGCTTTAAAAATTCAAAGACATCTTTCAATGGTTAACTAGCGCAAGGCGCAATATCAGACCTTAATATTGACCCATAATATTTAAATTGGACCAGGTATTATATTACAGGGTAATAGTGTAACCCTACCACAGGAAATAATTATAGGTCAATTAGGGGGTACACTATGTATATTTTAAATAGTGCATTAAACAAGGAAATACGAAGACACTTTTCTATGTTAACTAACGCACGGTATCGGACCTTAATATTGACCTATAGTTTTTAAATTGTACCACGTATTATATTACAAGGTAATAGTGTACCTTACCACAGGAAATAATTATAGGGCAATTAGGTGGTACACAGCGTGACCCTAAATTTACTATGTATGCCTATGCGAAATAGAGTGTTCTGAGAAGCTTAAAATGAGGAAATAAGCGTTCTAAAATGCTTTAAAAATTCAAAGACATTTTTCTATGTTAACTAACGGCACGGTATCGGACCTTAATATTGACCTATAATTTTTAAATTGGACCACGTATTATATTAGAGGGTAATAGTGTACCCTACCACAGGAAATAATTATAGGTCATTTAGGGGGTACGCAGCGTGACCCTAAATTTTACTATGTATGCCTATGCGAAATAGAGTGTTCTGAGAAGCTTAAAATGAAGAAATAAGCGTTCTAAAATGCTTTAAAATTCAAAGACATCTTTCAATGGTTAACTAGCGCAAGGCGCAATATCAGACCTTAATATTGACCCATAATATTTAAATTGGACCAGGTATTATATTACTGGGTAATAGTGTACCCTACCACAGGAAATAATTATAGGTCAATTAGGGGGTACACTATGTATATTTTAAATAGTGCATTAAAACAAGGAAATACGAAGACACTTTTCTATGTTAACTAACGGCACGGTATCGGACCTTAATATTGACCTATAATTTTTAAATTGTACCACTTATTATATTACAAGGTAATAGTGTACCTTACCACAGGAAATAATTATTAGGTCAATTAGGTGGTACACAGCGTGACCCTAAAATTTACTATGTATGCCTATGCGAAATAAAGTGTTCTGAGAAGCTTAAAATGAGGAAATAAGCGTTCTAAAATGCTTTAAAAATTCAAAGACATTTTTCTATGTTAACTAACGGCACGGGTATCGGACCTTAATATTGACCTATAATTTTTAAATTGGACCACGTATTATATTAGAGGGTAATAATGTACCCTACCACAGGAAATAATTATAGGTCATTTAGGGGGTACACAGCGTGACCCTAAATTTTACTATGTATGCCTATGCGAAATAGAGTGTTCTGAGAAGCTTAAAATGAAGAAATAAGCGTTCTAAATGCTTTAAAAATTCAAAGACATCTTTCAATGGTTAACTAACGCAAGGCGCAATATCAAACCTTAATATTGACCCATAATATTTAAATTGAACCAGGTATTGTATTACAGGGTAATAGTGTACCCTACCACAGGAAATAATTATAGGTCAATTAGGGGGTACACAGCGTGACCCTAAAATTTACTATGTATGCCTATGCGAAATAGAGTGTTCTGAGAAGCTTAAAATGAAGAAATAAGCGTTCTAAAATGCTTTAAAAATTCAAAGACATCTTTCAATGGTTAACTAACGCAAGGCGCAATATCAGACCTTAATATTGACCCATAATATTTAAATTGGACCAGGTATTATTTACAGGGTAATAGTGTACCCTACCACAGGAAATAATTATAGGTCAATTAGGGGGTACACTATGTATATTTTAAATAGTGCATTAAAACAAGGAAATACGAAGACACTTTTCTATGTTAACTAACGACACGGTATCGGACCTTAATATTGACCTATAATTTTTAAATTGGACCACGTATTATATTACAGGGTTATAGTGTACCCATCACAGGAAATAATTATAGGTCAATTAGGGGGGTACACAGAGAGACCCTAAAGTTTACTATGTTGCCTATGCGAAATAAAGTGTTCTGAGAAGCTTAAAATGAGGAAATAGCGTTCTAAAATGCTTTAAAAATTCAAAGACATTTTTCAATGTTAACTAACGGCACGGTATCGGTCCTTAATATTGACCTATAATTTTTAAATTGGACCACGTATTATATTACAGGGTAATAGTGTACCCTACCACAGAAATAATTATAGGTCATTTAGGGGGTACACAGCGTGACCCTAAATTTTACTATGTATACTTATGCGAAATAGAGTGTTCTGAAAAGCTAAAATGAAGAAATAAGCGTTCTAAAATGCTTTAAAAATTCAAAGACATCTTCAATGGTTAACTAGCGCAAGGCGCAATATCAGACCTTAATATTGACCCATAATATTTAAATTGGACCAGGTATTATATTACAGGGTAATAGTGTACCCTACCACAGGAAATAATTATAGGTCAATTAGGGGGTACACTATGTATATTTAAATAGTGCATTAAAACAAGAAATACGAGACACTTTTCTATGTTAACTAACGGCACGGTATCGGACCTTAATATTGACCTATAGTTTTTAAATTGTACCACGTATTATATTACAAGGTAATAGTGTACCTTACCACAGGAAATAATTATAGGGCAATTAGGTGGGTACACAGCGTGACCCTAAAATTTACTATGTATGCCTATGCGAAATAGAGGTGTTCTGAGAAGCTTAAATGAGGAAATAAGCGTTCTAAAATGCTTTAAAATTCAAAGACATTTTTCTATGTTAACTAACGGCACGGTATCGGACCTTAATATTGACCTATAATTTTAAATTGGGACCACGTATTATATTAGAGGGTAATAGTGTACCCTACCACAGGAAATAATTATAGGTCATTTAGGGGTACGCAGCGTGACCCTAAATTTTACTATGTATGCCTATGCGAAATAGAGTGTTCTGAGAAGCTTAAAATGAGAAATAAGCGTTCTAAAATGCTTTAAAAATTCAAAGACATCTTTCAATGGTTAACTAACGCAAGCGCAATATCAGACCTTAATATTGACCCATAATATTTAAATTGACCAGGTATTATATTACAGGGTAATAGTGTACCCTACCACAGGAAATAATTATAGGTCAATTAGGGGGTACACTATGTATATTTTAAATAGTGCATTAAAACAAGGAAATACGAAGACACTTTTCTATGTTAACTAACGGCACGGTATCGGACCTTAATATTGACCTATAATTTTTAATTGGACCACGTAATATAATTACAGGGTTATAGTGTACCCTACCACAGGAAATAATTATAGGTCATTTAGGGGTATACAGCGTGACCCCTAAATTTTACTATGTATGCCTATGCGAATAGAGTGCTCTGAGAAGCTTAAAATGAAGAAATAAGCGTTCTAAAATGCTTTAAAAATTCAAAGACATCTTTCAATGGTTAACTAACGCAAGGCGCAATATCAGACCTTAATATTGACCATAATATTTAAATTGGACCAGGTATTATATTACAGGGTAATAGTGTACCCCACCAAAGGAAATAATTATAGGTCAATTAGGGGGTACACAGCGTGACCCTAAAGTTTACTATGTATGCCTATGGCGAAATAAAGTGTTCTGAGAAGCTTAAAATGAGGAAATAGCGTTCTAAATGCTTTAAAAATTCAAAGACATTTTTCTATGTTAACTAACGGCACGGTATCGGACCTTAATATTGACCTATAATTTTAAATTGGACCACGTATTATATTACAGGGTAATAGTGTACCCTACCACAGGATATAATTATAGGTCATTTAGGGGTGCACAGCGTGACCCTAAATTTTACTATGTAATGCCTATGCGAAATAGAGTGTTCTGAGATGCTTAAAATGAAGAAATAAGCGTTCTAAAATGCTTTAAAAATTCAAAGACATCTTTCAATGGTTAACTAACGCAAGGAGCAATATCAGACCTTAATATTGACCAAAATATTTAAATGGAATAGGTATTATATTACAGGGTAATAGTGTACCCTACCACAGGAAATAATTATAGGTCAATTAGGGGGTACACTATGAATATTTAATAGTGCTTAAAACAAGGAAATACGAAGACACTTTTCTATGTTAACTAACGTCACGGTATCGGAACTTAATATTGACCTATAATTTTTAAATTGGACCACGTATTATATTACAGGGTTATAGTGTACCCTACCACAGGAAATAATTATAGGTCAATAGGGGGTACACAGAGAGACCCTAAAGTTTACTATGTATGTATATGCGAAATAAAGTGTTCTGAGAAGCTTAAAATGAGGAAATAAGCGTTCTAAAATGCTTTAAAAATTCAAAGACCATTTTTCAATGTTAACTAACGGCACGGTATCGGACCTTAATATTGACCTATAATTTTTAAATTGGACCACCGTATTATATTACAGGGTAATAGTGTACCTACCACAGGAAATAATTATAGGTCATTTAGGGGGTACACAGCGTGACCCTAAATTTACTATGTATGCTTATGCGAAATAGAGTGTTCTGAGAAGCTTAAAATAAAGGAAATAAGCGTTCTAAAATGCTTTAAAAATTCAAAGACATCTTTCAATGGTTAACTAGCGCAAGGCGCAATATCAGACCTTAATATTGACCCATAATATTTAAATTGGACCAGGTATTATATTACAGGGTAATAGTGTACCCTACCACAGGAAATAATTATAGGTCAATTAGGGGGGTACACTATGTATATTTTAAATAGTGCATTAAACAAGGAATACGAAGACACTTTTCTATGTTAACTAACGGCACGTATCGGACCTTAATATTGACCTATAATTTTTAAATTGTACCACTTATTATATTACAAGGTAATAGTGTACCTTACCACAGGAAATAATTATGGTCAATTAGGTGGTACACAGCGTGACCCTAAAATTTACTATGTATGCCTATGCGAAATAAAGTGTTCTGAGAAGCTTAAATGAGGAAATAAGCGTTCTAAAATGCTTTAAAAATTCAAAGACATTTTTCTATGTTAACTAACGGCACGGTATCGGACCTTAATATTGACCCTATAATTTTTAAATTGGACCACGTATTATATTAGGAGGGTAATAATGTACCCTACCACCAGGAAATAATTATAGGTCATTTAGGGGGTACACAGCGTGACCCTAAATTTTACTATGTATGCCTATGCGAATAGAGTGTTCTGAGAAGCTTAAAATGAAGAAATAAGCGTTCTAAAATGCTTTAAAAATTCAAAGACATCTTTCAATGGTTAACTAACGCAAGGCGCAATATCAAACCTTATATTGACCCATAATATTTAAATTGAACCAGGTATTGTATTACAGGGTAATAGTGTACCCTACCACAGGAAATAATTATAGGTCAATTAGGGGGTACACAGCGTGACCCTAAATTTACTATGTATGCCTATGCGAAATAGAGTGTTCTGAGAAGCTTAAAATGAAGAAATAAGCGTTCTAAAATGCTTTAAAATTCAAAGACATCTTCAATGGTTAACTAACGCAAGGCGCAATATCAGACCTTAATATTGACCCATAATATTTAAATTGGACCAGGTATTATATTACAGGGTAATAGTGTACCCTACCACAGGGAAATAATTATAGGTCAATTAGGGGTACACTATGTATATTTTAAATAGTGCATTAAAACAAGGAAATACGAAGACACTTTTCTATGTTAACTACGACACGGTATCGGACCTTAATATTGACCTATAATTTTTAAATTGGACCACGTATTATATTACAGGGTTATAGTGTACCCATCACAGGAAATAATTATAGGTCAATTAGGGGGGGTACACAGAGAGACCCTAAAGTTTACTATGTATGCCTATGCGAAATAAAGTGTTCTGAGAAGCTTAAA
Organism: Parasteatoda tepidariorum; assembly: GCF_982258835.1. Lineage (NCBI taxonomy): Eukaryota > Metazoa > Arthropoda > Arachnida > Araneae > Theridiidae > Parasteatoda > Parasteatoda tepidariorum. The sequence goes on along the minus strand of NW_028257539.1, from coordinate 3,381 downwards.
ATGAGGAAATAAGCGTTCTAAAATGCTTTAAAATTCAAAGACATTTTTCAATGTTAACTAACGGCACGGTATCGGTCCTTAATATTGACCTATAATTTTTAAATTGGACCACGTATTATATTACAGGTAATAGTGTACCCTACCACAGGAAAATAATTATAGGTCATTTAGGGGGTACACAGCGTGACCCTAAATTTACTATGTATACTTATGCGAATAGAGTGTTCTGAAAAGCTTAAAATGAGAAATAAGCGTTCTAAAATGCTTTAAAAATTCAAAGACATCTTTAATGGTTAACTAGCGCAAGGCGCAATATCAGACCTTAATATTGACCCATAATATTTAAATTGGACCAGGTATTATATTACAGGGGTAATAGTGTACCCTACCACAGGAAATAATTATAGGTCAATTAGGGGGTACACTATGTATATTTTAAATAGTGCATTTAAAACAAGGAAATACGAAGACACTTTTCTATGTTAACTAACGGCACGGTATCGGACCTTAATATTGACCTATAGTTTTTAAATTGTACCACGTATTATATTACAAGGTAATAGTGTACCTTACCACAGGAAATAATTATAGGGCAATTAGGTGGTACACAGCGTGACCCTAAAATTTACTATGTATGCCTATGGAAATAGAGTGTTCTGAGAAGCTTAAAATGAGGAAATAAGCGTTCTAAATGCTTTAAAAATTCAAAGACATTTTTTCTATGTTAACTAACGGCACGGTATCGGACCTTAATATTGACCTATAATTTTTAAATTGGACCACGTATATTATATTAGAGGGTAATAGTGTACCCTACCGACAGGAAATATTATAGGTCATTTAGGGGGTACGCAGCGTGACCCTAAATTTTACTATGTATGCCTATGCGAAATAGAGTGTTCTGAGAAGCTTAAAATGAAGAAATAAGGCGTTCTAAAATGCTTTAAAAATTCAAAGACATCTTTCAATGGTTAACTAACGCAAGGCGCAATATCAGACCTTAATATTGACCCATAATATTTAAATTGGACCAGGTATTATATTACAGGGTAATAGTGTACCCTACCACAGGAAATAATTATAGGTCAATTAGGGGTACACTATGTATATTTTAAATAGTGCATTAAAACAAGGAAATACGAAGACACTTTTCTATGTTAACTAACGGCACGGTATCGGACCTTAATATTGACCTATAATTTTTAAATTGACCACGTAATATATTACAGGGTTATAGTGTACCCTACCACAGGAAATAATTATAGGTCATTTAGGGGGTATACAGCGTGACCCTAAATTTTACTATGTATGCCTATGCGAATAGAGTGCTCTGAGAAGCTTAAAATGAAGAAATAAGCGTTCTAAAATGCTTTAAAAATTCAAAGACATCTTTCAATGGTTAACTAACGCAAGGCGCAATATCAGACCTTAATATTGACCCATAATATTTAAATTGGACCAGGTATTATATTACAGGGTAATAGTGTACCCCACCAAAGGACATAATTATAGGTCAATTTAGGGGGTACACAGCGTGACCCTAAAGTTTACTATGTATGCCTATGCGAAATAAAGTGTTCTGAGAAGCTTAAAATGAGGAAAGTAAGCGTTCTAAAATGCTTTAAAAATTCAAAGACATTTTTCTATGTTAACTAACGGCACGGTATCGGACCTTAATATTGACCTATAATTTTTAAATGGACCACGTATTATATTACAGGGTAATAGTTGTACCCTACACAGGATATAATTATAGGTCATTTAGGGGGTGCACAGCGTGACCCTAAATTTTACTATGTATGCCTATGCGAAATAGAGTGTTCTGAGATGCTTAAAATGAAGAAATAAGCGTTCTAAAATGCTTTAAAAATCAAAGACATCTTTCAATGGTTAACTAACGCAAGTGAGCAATATCAGACCTTAATATTGACCCAAAATATTTAAATTGGAATAGGTATTATATTACAGGGTAATAGTGTACCCTACCACAGGAAATAATTATAGGTCAATTAGGGGGTACACTATGAATATTTTAATAGTGCATTAAAACAAGGAAATACGAAGACACTTTTCTATGTTAACTAACCGTCACGGTATCGAACTTAATATTGACCTATAATTTTTAAATGGACCACGTATTATATTACAGGGTTATAGTGTACCCTACCACAGGAAATAATTATAGGTCAATTAGGGGGTACACAGAGAGACCTAAAGTTTACTATGTATGTATATGCGAAATAAAGTGTTCTGAGAAGCTAAAATGAGGAAATAAGCGTTCTAAAATGCTTTAAAAATTCAAAGACATTTTTCAATGTTAACTAACGGCACGGTATCGGACCTTAATATTGACCTATAATTTTTAAATTGGACCACGTATTATATTACAGGGTAATAGTGTACCCTACCACAGGAAATAATTATAGGTCATTTAGGGGGTACACAGCGTGACCCTAAATTTTACTATGTATGCTTATGCGAAAAGAGTGTTCTGAGAAGCTTAAAATAAAGAAATAAGCGTTCTAAAATGCTTTAAAAATTCAAAGACATCTTTCAATGGTTAACTAGCGCAAGGCGCAATATCAGACCTTAATATTGACCCATAATATTTACATTGGACCAGGTATTATAATACAGTGTAATAGTGTACCCTACCACAGGAAATAATTATAGGTCAATTAGGGGGTTACACTATGTATATTTTAAATAGTGCATTAAAACAAGGAAATACGAAGACACTTTTCTATGTTAACTAACGGCCACGGTATCGGACCTTAATATTGACCTATAATTTTTAAATTGTACCACTTATTATATTACAAGGTAATAGTGTACCTTACCACAGGAAATAATTATAGGTCAATTAGGTGGTACACAGCGTGACCCTAAAATTTACTATGTATGCCTATGCGAAATAAAGTGTTCTGAGAAGCTTAAAATGAGGACATAAGCGTTCTAAAATGCTTTTAAAATTCAAAGACATTTTTCTATGTTAACTAACGGCACGGTATCGGACCTTAATATTGACCTATAATTTTTAATTGGACCACGTATTATATTAGAGGGTAATAGTGTACCCTACCACAGGAAATAATTATAGGTCATTTTAGGGGTACACAGCGTGACCCTAATTTTACTATGTATGCCTATGCGAAATAGAGTGTTCTGAGAAGCTTAAAATGAAGAAATAAGCGTTCTAAAATGCTTTAAAAATTCAAAGACATCTTTCAATGGTTAACTAACGCAAGGCGCAATATCAGACCTTAATATTGACCCATAATATTTAAATTGGACCAGGTATTATATTACAGGTAATAGTGTACCCTACCACAGGAAATAATTATAGGTCAATTAGGGGTACACTATGTATATTTTAAATAG
>NW_028257538.1:0-38151 GCF_982258835.1 Parasteatoda tepidariorum | reverse complement strand
TCGCATAGGCATACATAGTAAACTTTAGGGTCACGCTGCGTACCCCCTAATTGAGCTATAATTATTTTCTGTGGTAGGGTACACTATCACCCTGTAATATAATACGTGGTCCAATTTAAAAATTTTGGGTCAATATTAAGGTCCGATGCCCTACCGTTAGTTAACATAGAAAAGAATCTTCGAATTTCCTTGTTTTAATGCACTATTTAAAATATACATAGTGCATCCCCTAATTGACCTATAATTATTTCCTGTTGTAGGGTACACTATTACCCTGTATTATAATACCTGGTCCAATTTAAATATTATGGTTCCATATTAAGGTCTGATATCGCGCCTTGCGTTAGTTAACCATTGAAAGATGTCTTTGAATTTTTAAAGCATTTTAGAACGCTTATTTCTTCATTTTAAGCTTCTCAGAACACTCTATTTTGCATAGGCATACATAGTAAACTTTAGGGTCACGCTGTGTACCCCCTAAATGACCTATTATTATTTCCTGTGGTAGGGTACACTATTACCCTGTAATATAATTCGTGGTCCAATTTAAAAAGTATAGGTCAATATTAAGGTCCGATACCGTGCCGTTAGTTAACATAGAAAAGTGTCTTCGTATTTCCTTGTTTTAATGCACTATTTAAAATATACATAGTGTACCCCCTAATTGACCTATAATTATTTCCTGTGGTACGGTACTTTATTACCCTGTAATATAATACCTGGTCCAATTTAAATAATATGGGTCAATATTAAGGTCTGATATTGAGCCTTGCGTTAGTTAACCATTGAAAGATGTCTTTGCATTTTTAAAGCATTTTAGAACGCTTATTTCTTCATTTTAAGCTTCTCAGAACACTCTATATCGCATAGGCATACATAGTAAAATTTAGGGTCACGCTGTGTCCCCCCTAAATGACATATATTTATTTCCTGTGGTAGGGTACACTATTACCCTGTAATATAATACGTGGTCCAATTTAAAAATTATAGGTCAATATTAAGGTCTGACACCGTGTCGTTAGTTAACATTGAAAAATGTCTTTGAATTTTTAAAGCATTTTAGAACGCTTATTTCCTCATTTTAAGCTTCTCAGAACACTTTTTTTCGCATAGGCATACATTGTAAACTTTAGGGTCACGCTGTGTACCCCCTAATTGACCTATAATTATTTCCTGTGGTAGGGCACACTATAACCCTGTAATATAATACGTGGTCCAATTTATAATTTATAGGTCAATATTAAGGTCCGATACCGTGCCGTTAGTAAACATAGAAAAGTGTCTTCGAATTTCCTTGTTTTAATGCACTATTTAAAATATACATAGTGTACCCCCTAATTGACCTATAATTATTTCCTGTGGTAGGGTACACTATTACCCTGTAATATAATACCTGGTCCAATTTAAATAATATGGGTCAATATTAAGGTCTGATATTGCGCCTTGCGTTAGTTAACCATTGAAAGATGTCTTTGAATTTTTAAAGCATTTTAGAACGCCTATTTCTTCATTTTAAGCTTCTCAGAACACTCTATTTCGCATAGGCATACATAGTAAACTTTGGGGTCACGCTGTGTACCCCCTAATTGACCTATAATTATTTCCTGTGGTAGGGTACACTATTACCCTGTAATATAATACGTGGTCCAATTTAAAAATTATAGGTCAATGTTAAGGTCCGATACCGTGCCGTTAGTTAACATAGAAAAGTGTCTTCGTATTTCCTTGTTTTAATGCACTATTTAAAATATACATAGTGTACCCCCTAATTGACCTATAATTATTTCCTGTGGTAGGGTACACTATTACCCTGTAATATAATACCTGGTCAAATTTAAATATTATGGGTCAATATTAAGGTCTGATATTGCGCCTTGCGTTAGTTAACCATTGAAAGATGTCTTTGAATTTTTAAAGCATTTTAGAACGCTTATTTCTTCATTTTAAGCTTCTCAGAACACTCTATATCGCATAGGCATACATAGTAAAATTTAGGGTCACGCTGTGTCCCCCCTAAATGACATATATTTATTTCCTGTGGTAGGGTACACTATTACCCTGTAATATAATACGTGGTCCAATTTAAAAATTATAGGTCAATATTAAGGTCTGACACCGTGCCGTTAGTTAACATAGAAAAATGTCTTTGAATTTTTAAAGCATTTTAGAACGCTTATTTCCTCATTTTAAGCTTCTCAGAACACTTTATTTCGCATAGGCATACATTGTAAACTTTAGGGTCACGCTGTGTACCCCCTAATTGACCTATAATTATTTCCTGTGGTAGGGTACACTATAACCCTGTAATATAATACGTGGTCCAATTTATAAATTATAGGTCAATATTAAGGTCCGATACCGTGCCGTTAGTTAACATAGAAAAGTGTCTTCGAATTTCCTTGTTTTAATGCACTATTTAAAATATACATAGTGTACCCCCTAATTGACCTATCATTATTTCCTGTGGAAGGGTACACTATTACCCTGTAATATAATACCTGGTCCAATTTAAATAATATGGGTCAATATTAAGGTCTGATACCGTGCCGTTAGTTAACATTGAAAAATGTCTTTGAATTTTTAAAGCATTTTAGAACGCTTATTTCCTCATTTTAAGCTTCTCAGATCACTTTATTTCGCATAGGCATACATTGTAAACTTTAGGGACCCGCTGTGTACCCCCTAATTGACCTATAATTATTTCCTGTGGTAGGGCACACTATAACCCTGTAATATAATACGTGGTCCAATTTAAAAAGTATATGTCAATATTAAGGTCCGATACCGTGCCGTTAGTTAACATAGAAAAGTGTCTTCGTATTTCCTTGTTTTAATGCACTATTTAAAATATACATAGTGTACCCCCTAATTGACCTATAATTATTTCCTGTGGTACGGTACTTTATTACCCTGTAATATAATACCTGGTCCAATTTAAATAATATGGGTCAATATTAAGGTCTGATATTGCGCCTTGCGTTAGTTAACCATTGAAAGATGTCTTTGAATTTTTAAAGCATTTTAGAAAGCTTATTTCTTCATTTTAAGCTTCTCAGAACACTCTATTTCGCATAGGCATACATAGTAAACTTTGGGGTCACGCTGTGTACCCCCTAATTAACCTATAATTATTTCCTGTGGTAGGGTGCAGTATTACCCTGTAATATAATACGTGGTCCAATTTAAAAATTTTAGGTCAATATTAAGGTCCGATACCCTACCGTTAGTTAACATAGAAAAGAGTCTTCGTATTTCCTTGTTTTAATGCACTATTTTAAATATACATAGTGTACCCCCTAATTGACCTATAATTATTTCCTGTTGTAGGGTACACTATTACCCTGTAATATAATACCTGGTCCAATTTAAATATTATGGTTCCATATTAAGGTCTGATATCGCGCCTTGCGTTAGTTAACCATTGAAAGATGTCTTTGAATTTTTAAAGCATTTTAGAACGCTTATTTCTTCATTTTAAGCTTCTCAGAACCCCTTATTTCGCATAGGCATACATAGTAAACTTTAGGGTCACGCTGTGTACCCCCTAATTGACCTATAATTATTTTCTGTGGTAGGGTACACTATCACCCTGTGATATAATACGTGGTCCAATTTAAAAATTATAGGTCAATATTAAGGTCCGATACCGTGCCGTTAGTTAACATAGAAAAGTGTCTTCGTTATTCCTTGTTTTAATGCACTATTTAAAATATACATAGTGTACCCCCTAATTGACCTATAATTATTTCCTGTGGTAGGGTACACTATTACCCTGTAATATAATACCTGGTCCAATTTAAATGATATGGGTCAATATTAAGGTCTGATATTGCGCCTTGCGTTAGTTAACCATTGAAAGATGTCTTTGAATTTTTAAAGCATTTTAGAACGCTTATTTCTTCATTTTAAGCTTCTCAGAACACTCTATATCGCATAGGCATACATAGTAAAATTTAGGGTCACGCTGTGTCCCCCCTAAATGACATATATTTATTTCCTGTGGTAGGGTACACTATTACCCTGTAATATAATACGTGGTCCAATTTAAAAATTATAGGTCAATATTAAGGTCTGACACCGAGCCGTTAGTTAACATTGAAAAATGTCTTTGAATTTTTAAAGCATTTTAGAACGCTTATTTCCTCATTTTAAGCTTCTCAGAACACTTTTTTTCGCATAGGCATACATTGTAAACTTTAGGGTCACGCTGTGTACCCCCTAATTGACCTATAATTATTTCCTGTATTAGGTCACACTATAACCCTGTAATATAATACGTGGTCCAATTTATAAATTATAGGTCAATATTAAGGTCCGATACCGTGCCGTTAGTAAACATAGAAAAGTGTCTTCGAATTTCCTTGTTTTAATGCACTATTTAAAATATACATAGTGTACCCCCTAATTGACCTATAATTATTTCCTGTGGTAGGGTACACTATTACCCTGTAATATAATACCTGGTCCAATTTAAATAATATGGGTCAATATTAAGGTCTGATATTGCGCCTTGCGTTAGTTTACCATTGAAAGATGTGTTTGAATTTTTAAAGCATTTTAGAACGCATATTTCTTCATTTTAAGCTTCTCAGAACACTCTATTTCGCATAGGCATACATAGTAAACTTTGGGGTCACGCTGTGTACCCCCTAATTGACCTATAATTATTTCCTGTGGTAGGGTACACTATTACCCTGTAATATAATACGTGGTCCAATTTAAAAATTATAGGTCAATGTTAAGGTCCGATACCGTGCCGTTAGTTAACATAGAAAAGTGTCTTCGTATTTCCTTGTTTTAATGCACTATTTAAAATATACATAGTGTACCCCCTAATTGACCTATAATTATTTCCTGTGGTAGGGTACACTATTACCCTGTAATATAATACCTGGTCAAATTTAAATATTATGGGTCAATATTAAGGTCTGATATTGCGCCTTGCGTTAGTTAACCATTGAAAGATGTCTTTGAATTTTTAAAGCATTTTAGAACGCTTATTTCTTCATTTTAAGCTTCTCAGAACACTCTATATCGCATAGGCATACATAGTAAAATTTAGGGTCACGCTGTGTCCCCCCTAAATGACATATATTTATTTCCTGTGGTAGGGTACACTATTACCCTGTAATATAATACGTGGTCCAATTTAAAAATTATAGGTCAATATTAAGGTCTGACACCGTGCCGTTAGTTAACATAGAAAAATGTCTTTGAATTTTTAAAGCATTTTAGAACGCTTATTTCCTCATTTTAAGCTTCTCAGAACACTTTATTTCGCATAGGCATACATTGTAAACTTTAGGGTCACGCTGTGTACCCCCTAATTGACCTATAATTATTTCCTGTGGTAGGGTACACTATAACCCTGTAATATAATACGTGGTCCAATTTATAAATTATAGGTCAATATTAAGGTCCGATACCGTGCCGTTAGTTAACATAGAAAAGTGTCTTCGAATTTCCTTGTTTTAATGCACTATTTAAAATATACATAGTGTACCCCCTAATTGACCTATCATTATTTCCTGTGGTAGGGTACACTATTACCCTGTAATATAATACCTGGTCCAATTTAAATAATATGGGTCAATATTAAGGTCTGATACCGTGCCGTTAGTTAACATTGAAAAATGTCTTTGAATTTTTAAAGCATTTTAGAACGCTTATTTCCTCATTTTAAGCTTCTCAGATCACTTTATTTCGCATAGGCATACATTGTAAACTTTAGGGTCCCGCTGTGTACCCCCTAATTGACCTATAATTATTTCCTGTGGTAGGGCACACTATAACCCTGTAATATAATACGTGGTCCAATTTAAAAAGTATATGTCAATATTAAGGTCCGATACCGTGCCGTTAGTTAACATAGAAAAGTGTCTTCGTATTTCCTTGTTTTAATGCACTATTTAAAATATACATAGTGTACCCCCTAATTGACCTATAATTATTTCCTGTGGTACGGTACTTTATTACCCTGTAATATAATACCTGGTCCAATTTAAATAATATGGGTCAATATTAAGGTCTGATATTGCGCCTTGCGTTAGTTAACCATTGAAAGATGTCTTTGAATTTTTAAAGCATTTTAGAAAGCTTATTTCTTCATTTTAAACTTCTCAGAACACTCTATTTCGCATAGGCATACATAGTAAACTTTGGGGTCACGCTGTGTACCCCCTAATTAACCTATAATTATTTCCTGTGGTAGGGTGCAGTATTACCCTGTAATATAATACGTGGTCCAATTTAAAAATTTTAGGTCAATATTAAGGTCCGATACCCTACCGTTAGTTAACATAGAAAAGAGTCTTCGTATTTCCTTGTTTTAATGCACTATTTTAAATATACATAGTGTACCCCCTAATTGACCTATAATTATTTCCTGTTGTAGGGTACACTATTACCCTGTAATATAATACCTGGTCCAATTTAAATATTATGGTTCCATATTAAGGTCTGATATCGCGCCTTGCGTTAGTTAACCATTGAAAGATGTCTTTGAATTTTTAAAGCATTTTAGAACGCTTATTTCTTCATTTTAAGCTTCTCAGAACCCCTTATTTCGCATAGGCATACATAGTAAACTTTAGGGTCACGCTGTGTACCCCCTAATTAACCTATAATTATTTTCTGTGGTAGGGTACACTATCACCCTGTGATATAATACGTGGTCCAATTTAAAAATTATAGGTCAATATTAAGGTCCGATACCGTGCCGTTAGTTAACATAGAAAAGTGTCTTCGTTATTCCTTGTTTTAATGCACTATTTAAAATATACATAGTGTACCCCCTAATTGACCTATAATTATTTCCTGTGGTAGGGTACACTATTACCCTGTAATATAATACCTGGTCCAATTTAAATGATATGGGTCAATATTAAGGTCTGATATTGCGCCTTGCGTTAGTTAACCATTGAAAGATGTCTTTGAATTTTTAAAGCATTTTAGAACGCTTATTTCTTCATTTTAAGCTTCTCAGAACACTCTATATCGCATAGGCATACATAGTAAAATTTAGGGTCACGCTGTGTCCCCCCTAAATGACATATATTTATTTCCTGTGGTAGGGTACACTATTACCCTGTAATATAATACGTGGTCCAATTTAAAAATTATAGGTCAATATTAAGGTCTGACACCGAGCCGTTAGTTAACATTGAAAAATGTCTTTGAATTTTTAAAGCATTTTAGAACGCTTATTTCCTCATTTTAAGCTTCTCAGAACACTTTTTTTCGCATAGGCATACATTGTAAACTTTAGGGTCACGCTGTGTACCCCCTAATTGACCTATAATTATTTCCTGTATTAGGTCACACTATAACCCTGTAATATAATACGTGGTCCAATTTATAAATTATAGGTCAATATTAAGGTCCGATACCGTGCCGTTAGTAAACATAGAAAAGTGTCTTCGAATTTCCTTGTTTTAATGCACTATTTAAAATATACATAGTGTACCCCCTAATTGACCTATAATTATTTCCTGTGGTAGGGTACACTATTACCCTGTAATATAATACCTGGTCCAATTTAAATAATATGGGTCAATATTAAGGTCTGATATTGCGCCTTGCGTTAGTTTACCATTGAAAGATGTGTTTGAATTTTTAAAGCATTTTAGAACGCATATTTCTTCATTTTAAGCTTCTCAGAACACTCTATTTCGCATAGGCATACATAGTAAACTTTGGGGTCACGCTGTGTACCCCCTAATTGACCTATAATTATTTCCTGTGGTAGGGTACACTATTACCCTGTAATATAATACGTGGTCCAATTTAAAAATTATAGGTCAATGTTAAGGTCCGATACCGTGCCGTTAGTTAACATAGAAAAGTGTCTTCGTATTTCCTTGTTTTAATGCACTATTTAAAATATACATAGTGTACCCCCTAATTGACCTATAATTATTTCCTGTGGTAGGGTACACTATTACCCTGTAATATAATACCTGGTCAAATTTAAATATTATGGGTCAATATTAAGGTCTGATATTGCGCCTTGCGTTAGTTAACCATTGAAAGATGTCTTTGAATTTTTAAAGCATTTTAGAACGCTTATTTCTTCATTTTAAGCTTCTCAGAACACTCTATATCGCATAGGCATACATAGTAAAATTTAGGGTCACGCTGTGTCCCCCCTAAATGACATATATTTATTTCCTGTGGTAGGGTACACTATTACCCTGTAATATAATACGTGGTCCAATTTAAAAATTATAGGTCAATATTAAGGTCTGACACCGTGCCGTTAGTTAACATAGAAAAATGTCTTTGAATTTTTAAAGCATTTTAGAACGCTTATTTCCTCATTTTAAGCTTCTCAGAACACTTTATTTCGCATAGGCATACATTGTAAACTTTAGGGTCACGCTGTGTACCCCCTAATTGACCTATAATTATTTCCTGTGGTAGGGTACACTATAACCCTGTAATATAATACGTGGTCCAATTTATAAATTATAGGTCAATATTAAGGTCCGATACCGTGCCGTTAGTTAACATAGAAAAGTGTCTTCGAATTTCCTTGTTTTAATGCACTATTTAAAATATACATAGTGTACCCCCTAATTGACCTATCATTATTTCCTGTGGTAGGGTACACTATTACCCTGTAATATAATACCTGGTCCAATTTAAATAATATGGGTCAATATTAAGGTCTGATACCGTGCCGTTAGTTAACATTGAAAAATGTCTTTGAATTTTTAAAGCATTTTAGAACGCTTATTTCCTCATTTTAAGCTTCTCAGATCACTTTATTTCGCATAGGCATACATTGTAAACTTTAGGGTCCCGCTGTGTACCCCTAATTGACCTATAATTATTTCCTGTGTAGGGCACACTATAACCCTGTAATATAATACGTGGTCCAATTTAAAAAGTATATGTCAATATTAAGGTCCGATACCGTGCCGTTAGTTAACATAGAAAAGTGTCTTCGTATTTCCTTGTTTTAATGCACTATTTAAAATATACATAGTGTACCCCCTAATTGACCTATAATTATTTCCTGTGGTACGGTACTTTATTACCCTGTAATATAATACCTGGTCCAATTTAAATAATATGGGTCAATATTAAGGTCTGATATTGCGCCTTGCGTTAGTTAACCATTGAAAGATGTCTTTGAATTTTTTAAAGCATTTTAGAAAGCTTATTTCTTCATTTTAAGCTTCTCAGAACACTCTATTTCGCATAGGCATACATAGTAAACTTTGGGGTCACGCTGTGTACCCCCTAATTAACCTATAATTATTTCCTGTGGTAGGGTGCAGTATTACCCTGTAATATAATACGTGGTCCAATTTAAAAATTTTAGGTCAATATTAAGGTCCGATACCCTACCGTTAGTTAACATAGAAAAGAGTCTTCGTATTTCCTTGTTTTAATGCACTATTTTAAAATATACATAGTGTACCCCCTAATTGACCTATAATTATTTCCTGTTGTAGGGTACACTATTACCCTGTAATATAATACCTGGTCCAATTTAAATATTATGGTTCCATATTAAGGGTCTGATATCGCGCCTTGCGTTAGTTAACCATTGAAAGATGTCTTTGAATTTTTAAAGCATTTTAGAACGCTTATTTCTTCATTTTAAGCTTCTCAGAACCCCTTATTTCGCATAGGCATACATAGTAAACTTTAGGGTCACGCTGTGTACCCCCTAATTGACCTATAATTATTTTCTGTGGTAGGGTACACTATCACCCTGTGATATAATACGTGGTCCAATTTAAAAAATATATGTCAATATTAAGGTCCGATACCGTGCCGTTAGTTAACATAGAAAAGTGTCTTCGTTTTCCTTGTTTTAATGCACTATTTAAAATATACATAGTGTACCCCCTAATTGACCTATAATTATTTCCTGTGGTAGGGTACACTATTACCCTGTAATATAATACTGGTCCAATTTAAATGATATGGGTCAATATTAAGGTCTGATATTGCGCCTTGCGTTAGTTAACCATTGAAAGATGTCTTTGAATTTTTAAAGCATTTTAGAACGCTTATTTCTTCATTTTAAGCTTCTCAGAACACTCTATATCGCATAGGCATACATAGTAAAATTTAGGGTCACGCTGTGTCCCCCCTAAATGACATATATTTATTTCCTGTGGTAGGGTACACTATTACCCTGTAATATAATACGTGGTCCAATTTAAAAATTATAGGTCAATATTAAGGTCTGACACCGAGCCGTTAGTTAACATTGAAAAATGTCTTTGAATTTTTAAAGCATTTTAGAACGCTTATTTCCTCATTTTAAGCTTCTCAGAACACTTTTTTTCGCATAGGCATACATTGTAAACTTTAGGGTCACGCTGTGTACCCCCTAATTGACCTATAATTATTTCCTGTGGTAGGTCACACTATAACCCTGTAATATAATACGTGGTCCAATTTATAAATTATAGGTCAATATTAAGGTCCGATACCGTGCCGTTAGTTAACATAGAAAAGTGTCTTCGAATTTCCTTGTTTTAATGCACTATTTAAAATATACATAGTGTACCCCCTAATTGACCTATAATTATTTCCTGTGGTAGGGTACACTATTACCCTGTAATATAATACCTGGTCCAATTTAAATAATATGGGTCAATATTAAGGTCTGATATTGGGCCTTGCGTTAGTTAACCATTGAAAGATGTCTTTGAATTTTTAAGCATTTTAGAACGCCTATTTCTTCATTTTAAGCTTCTCAGAACACTCTATTTCGCATAGGCATACATAGTAAACTTTGGGGTCACGCTGTGTACCCCCTAATTGACCTATAATTATTTCCTGTGGTAGGGTACACTATTACCCTGTAATATAATACGTGGTCAATTTAAAAATTATAGGTCAATGTTAAGGTCCGATACCGTGCCGTTAGTTAACATAGAAAAGTGTCTTCGTATTTCCTTGTTTTAATGCACTATTTAAAATATACATAGTGTACCCCCTAATTGACCTATAATTATTTCCTGAGGTCGGGTACACTATTACCCTGTAATATAATACCTGGTCAAATTTAAATATTATGGGTCAATATTAAGGTCTGATATTGCGCCTTGCGTTAGTTAACCATTGAAAGATGTCTTTGAATTTTTAAAGCATTTTAGAAAGCTTATTTCTTCATTTTAAGCTTCTCAGAACACTCTATTTCGCATAGGCGTACATAGTAAACTTTAGGGGTCACGCTGTGTACCCCCTAATTGACCTATAATTATTTTCTGTGGTAGGGTACACTATCACCCTGTGATATAATACGTGGTCCAATTTAAAAATTATAGGTCAATATTAAGGTCCGATACCGTGCCGTTAGTTAACATAGAAAAGTGTCTTCGTTTTTCCTTGTTTTAATGCACTATTTAAAATATACATAGTGTACCCCCTAATTGACCTATAATTATTTCCTGTGGTAGGGTACACTATTACCCTGTAATATAATACCTGGTCAAATTTAAATATTTTGGGTCAATATTAAGGTCTGATATTGCGCCTTGCGTTAGTTAACCATTGAAAGATGTCTTTGAATTTTTAAAGCATTTTAGAACGCTTATTTCTTCATTTTAAGCTTCTCAGAACACTCTATTTCGCATAGGCATACATAGTAAACTTTGGGGTCACGCTGTGTACCCCCTAATTGACCTATAATTATTTCCTGTGGTAGGGTACACTATTACCCTGTAATATAATACGTGGTCCAATTTAAAAGTTATAGGTCAATGTTAAGGTCCGATACCGTGCCGTTAGTTAACATAGAAAAGTGTCTTCGTATTTCCTTGTTTTAATGCACTATTTAAAATATACATAGTGTACCCCTAATTGACCTATAATTATTTCCTGTGGTAGGGTACACTATTACCCTGTAATATAATACCTGGTCAAATTTAAATATTATGGGTCAATATTAAGGTCTGATATTGCGCCTTGCGTTAGTTAACCATTGAAAGATGTCTTTGAATTTTTAAAGCATTTTAGAACGCTTATTTCTTCATTTTAAGCTTCTCAGAACACTCTATATCGCATAGGCATACATAGTAAAATTTAGGGTCACGCTGTGTCCCCCCTAAATGACATATATTTATTTCCTGTGGTAGGGTACACTATTACCCTGTAATATAATACGTGGTCCAATTTAAAAATTATAGGTCAATATTAAGGTCTGACACCGTGCCGTTAGTTAACATAGAAAAATGTCTTTGAATTTTTAAAGCATTTTAGAACGCTTATTTCCTCATTTTAAGCTTCTCAGAACACTTTATTTCGCATAGGCATACATTGTAAACTTTAGGGTCACGCTGTGTACCCCCTAATTGACCTATAATTATTTCCTGTGGTAGGGTACACTATAACCCTGTAATATAATACGTGGTCCAATTTATAAATTATAGGTCAATATTAAGGTCCGATACCGTGCCGTTAGTTAACATAGAAAAGTGTCTTCGAATTTCCTTGTTTTAATGCACTATTTAAAATATACATAGTGTACCCCCTAATTGACCTATCATTATTTCCTGTGGTAGGGTACACTATTACCTGTAATATAATACCTGGTCCAATTTAAATAATATGGGTCAATATTAAGGTCTGATACCGTGCCGTTAGTTAACATTGAAAAATGTCTTTGAATTTTTAAAGCATTTTAGAACGCTTATTTCCTCATTTTAAGCTTCTCAGAACACTTTATTTCGCATAGGCATACATTGTAAACTTTAGGGTCCCGCTGTGTACCCCCTAATTGACCTATAATTATTTCCTGTGGTAGGGCACACTATAACCCTGTAATATAATACGTGGTCCAATTTAAAAAGTATATGTCAATATTAAGGTCGATACCGTGCCGTTAGTTAACATAGAAAAGTGTCTTCGTATTTCCTTGTTTTAATGCACTATTTAAAATATACATAGTGTACCCCCTAATTGACCTATAATTATTTCCTGTGGTACGGTACTTTATTACCCTGTAATATAATACCTGGTCCAATTTAAATAATATGGGTCAATATTAAGGTCTGATATTGCGCCTTGCGTTAGTTAACCATTGAAAGATGTCTTTGAATTTTTTAAAGCATTTTAGAACGCTTATTTCTTCATTTTAAGCTTCTCAGAACCCCTTATTTCGCATAGGCATACATAGTAAACTTTAGGGTCACGCTGTGTACCCCCTAATTGACCTATAATTATTTCCTGTGGTAGGGTACACTATTACCCTGTAATATAATACGTGGTCCAATTTAAAAATTATAGGTCAATGTTAAGGTCCAATACCGTGCCGTTAGTTAACATAGAAAAGTGTCTTCGTATTTCCTTGTTTTAATGCACTATTTAAAATATACATAGTGTACCCCCTAATTGACCTATAATTATTTCCTGTGGTAGGGTACACTATTACCCTGTAATATAATACCTGGTCAAATTTAAATATTATGGGTCAATATTAAGGTCTGATATTGCGCCTTGCGTTAGTTAACCATTGAAAGATGTCTTTGAATTTTTAAAGCATTTTAGAACGCTTATTTCTTCATTTAAGCTTCTCAGAACACTCTATATCGCATAGGCATACATAGTAAAATTTAGGGTCACGCTGTGTCCCCCCTAAATGACATATATTTATTTCCTGTGG
Organism: Parasteatoda tepidariorum; assembly: GCF_982258835.1. NCBI lineage: Eukaryota > Metazoa > Arthropoda > Arachnida > Araneae > Theridiidae > Parasteatoda > Parasteatoda tepidariorum. The sequence continues at coordinate 24,521 of NW_028257538.1, read as the reverse complement.
TAGGGTACACTATTACCCTGTAATATAATACGTGGTCCAATTTAAAAATTATAGGTCAATATTAAGGTCTGACACCGTGCCGTTAGTTAACATAGAAAAATGTCTTTGAATTTTTAAAGCATTTTAGAACGCTTATTTCCTCATTTTAAGCTTCTCAGAACACTTTATTTCGCATAGGCATACATTGTAAACTTTAGGGTCACGCTGTGTACCCCCTAATTGACCTATAATTATTTCCTGTGGTAGGGTACACTATAACCTGTAATATAATACGTGGTCCAATTTATAAATTATAGGTCAATATTAAGGTCCGATACCGTGCCGTTAGTTAACATAGAAAAGTGTCTTCGAATTTCCTTGTTTTAATGCACTATTTAAAATATACATAGTGTACCCCCTAATTGACCTATCATTATTTCCTGTGGTAGGGTACACTATTACCCTGTAATATAATACCTGGTCCAATTTAAATAATATGGGTCAATATTAAGGTCTGATACCGTGCCGTTAGTTAACATTGAAAAATGTCTTTGAATTTTTAAAGCATTTTAGAACGCTTATTTCCTCATTTTAAGCTTCTCAGAACACTTTATTTCGCATAGGCATACATTGTAAACTTTAGGGTCCCGCTGTGTACCCCCTAATTGACCTATAATTATTTCCTGTGGTAGGGCACACTATAACCCTGTAATATAATACGTGGTCCAATTTAAAAAGTATATGTCAATATTAAGGTCCGATACCGTGCCGTTAGTTAACATAGAAAAGTGTCTTCGTATTTCCTTGTTTTAATGCACTATTTAAAATATACATAGTGTACCCCCTAATTGACCTATAATTATTTCCTGTGGTACGGTACTTTATTACCCTGTAATATAATACCTGGTCCAATTTAAATAATATGGGTCAATATTAAGGTCTGATATTGCGCCTTGCGTTAGTTAACCATTGAAAGATGTCTTTGAATTTTTAAAGCATTTTAGAACGCTTATTTCTTCATTTAAGCTTCTCAGAACCCCTTATTTCGCATAGGCATACATAGTAAACTTTAGGGTCACGCTGTGTACCCCTAATTGACCTATAATTATTTTCTGTGGTAGGGTACACTATCACCCTGTGATATAATACGTGGTCCAATTTAAAAATTATAGGTCAATATTAAGGTCCGATACCGTGCCGTTAGTTAACATAGAAAAGTGTCTTCGTTTTTCCTTGTTTTAATGCACTATTTAAAATATACATAGTGTACCCCCTAATTGACCTATAATTATTTCCTGTGGTAGGGTACACTATTACCCTGTAATATAATTCCTGGTCCAATTTAAATGATATGGGTCAATATTAAGGTCTGATATTGCGCCTTGCGTTAGTTAACCATTGAAAGATGTCTTTGAATTTTTAAAGCATTTTAGAACGCTTATTTCTTCATTTTAAGCTTCTCAGAACCTTTTATATCGCATAGGCATACATAGTAAAATTTAGGGTCACGCTGTGTCCCCCCTAAATGACATATATTTATTTCCTGTGGTAGGGTACACTATTACCCTGTAATATAATACGTGGTCCAATTTAAAAATTATAGGTCAATATTAAGGTCTGACACCGTGCCGTTAGTTAACATTGAAAAATGTCTTTGAATTTTTAAAGCATTTTAGAACGCTTATTTCCTCATTTTAAGCTTCTCAGAACACTTTTTTTCGCATAGGCATACATTGTAAACTTTAGGGTCACGCTGTGTACCCCCTAATTGACCTATAATTATTTCCTGTGGTAGGGCACACTATAACCCTGTAATATAATACGTGGTCCAATTTATAAATTATAGGTCAATATTAAGGTCCGATACCGTGCCGTTAGTAAACATAGAAAAGTGTCTTCGAATTTCCTTGTTTTAATGCACTATTTAAAATATACATAGTGTACCCCCTAATTGACCTATAATTATTTCCTGTGGTAGGGTACACTATTACCCTGTAATATAATACCTGGTCCAATTTAAATAATATGGGTCAATATTAAGGTCTGATATTGCGCCTTGCGTTAGTTAACCATTGAAAGATGTCTTTGAATTTTTAAAGCATTTTAGAACGCTTATTTCTTCATTTTAAGCTTCTCAGAACACTTTATTTCGCATAGGCATACATAGTAAACTTTAGGGTCCCGCTGTGTACCCCCTAATTGACCTATAATTATTTTCTGTTTTAGGGTACACTATCACCCTGTAATATAATACGTGGAGCAATTTAAAAATTATAGGTCAATATTAAGGTCCGATACCGTGCCGTTAGTTAACATAGAAAGTGTCTTCGTATTTCCCTGTTTTAATGCACTATTTAAAATATACATAGTGTACCCCCTAATTGACTATAATTATTTCCTGTGGTAGGGTACACTATTACCCTGTAATATAATACCTGGTCCAATTTAAATATTATGGGTCAATATTAAGGTCTGATATCGCGCCTTGCGTTAGTTAAACATTGAAAGATGTTTTTGAATTTTTAAAGCATTTTAGAACGCTTATTTCTTCATTTTAAGCTTCTCAGAACACGCTATTTCGCATAGGCATACATAGTAAACTTTAGGTTCACGCTGTGTACCCCCTAATTGACCTATAATTATTTCCTGTGGTAGGGTACACTATTGCCCTGTAATATAATACGTGGTCCAATTTAAAAATTATAGGTCAATATTAAGGTCCGATACCGTGCCGTTAATTAACATAGAAAAGTGTCTTTGAATTTTTAAAGCATTTTAGAACGTTTATTTCCTCATTTTAAGCTTCTCAGAACACTTTATTTCGCATAGTCATACATAGTAAACTTTAGGGTCACGCTGTGTACCCCCTAATTGACCTATAATTATTTCCTGTGGTAGGGTACACTATTACCCTGTAATATAATTCGTGGTCCAATTTAAAAAGTATATGTCAATATTAAGGTCCGATACCGTGCCGTTAGTTAACATAGAAAAGTGTCTTCGTATTTCCTTGTTTTAATGCACTATTTAAAATATACATAGTGTACCCCTAATTGACCTATAATTATTTCCTGTGGTACGGTACTTTATTACCCTGTAATATAATACCTGGTCCAATTTAAATAATATGGGTCAATATTAAGGTCTGATATTGCGCCTTGCGTTAGTTAACCATTGAAAGATGTCTTTGAATTTTTAAAGCATTTTAGAACGCTTATTTCTTCATTTTAAGCTTCTCAGAACCCTTATTTCGCATAGGCATACATAGTAAACTTTAGGGTCACGCTGTGTACCCCCTAATTGACCTATAATTATTTCCTGTGGTAGGGTACACTATTACCCTGTAATATAATACGTGGTCCAATTTAAAAATTATAGGTCAATGTTAAGGTCCGATACCGTGCCGTTAGTTAACATAGAAAAGTGTCTTCGTATTTCCTTGTTTTAATGCACTATTTAAAATATACATAGTGTACCCCCTAATTGACCTATAATTATTTCCTGTGGTAGGGTACACTATTACCCTGTAATATAATACCTGGTCAAATTTAAATATTATGGGTCAATATTAAGGTCTGATATTGCGCCTTGCGTTAGTTAACCATTGAAAGATGTCTTTGAATTTTTAAAGCATTTTAGAACGCTTATTTCTTCATTTTAAGCTTCTCAGAACACTCTATATCGCATAGGCATACATAGTAAAATTTAGGGTCACGCTGTGTCCCCCCTAAATGACATATATTTATTTCCTGTGGTAGGGTACACTATTACCCTGTAATATAATACGTGTCCAATTTAAAATTATAGGTCAATATTAAGGTCTGACACCGTGCCGTTAGTTAACATAGAAAAATGTCTTTGAATTTTTAAAGCATTTTAGAACGCTTATTTCCTCATTTTAAGCTTCTCAGAACACTTATTTCGCATAGGCATACATTGTAAACTTTAGGGTCACGCTGTGTACCCCCTAATTGACCTATAATTATTTCCTGTGGTAGGGTACACTATAACCCTGTAATATAATACGTGGTCAATTTATAAATTATAGGTCAATATTAAGGTCCGATACCGTGCCGTTAGTTAACATAGAAAAGTGTCTTCGAATTTCCTTGTTTTAATGCACTATTTAAAATATACATAGTGTACCCCCTAATTGACCTATCATTATTTCCTGTGGTAGGTACACTATTACCCTGTAATATAATACCTGGTCCAATTTAAATAATATGGGTCAATATTAAGGTCTGATACCGTGCCGTTAGTTAACATTGAAAAATGTCTTTGAATTTTTAAAGCATTTTAGAACGCTTATTTCCTCATTTTAAGCTTCTCAGAACACTTTATTTCGCATAGGCATACATTGTAAACTTTAGGGTCCCGCTGTGTACCCCCTAATTGACCTATAATTATTTCCTGTGGTAGGGCACACTATAACCCTGTAATATAATACGTGGTCCAATTTAAAAAGTATATGTCAATATTAAGGTCCGATACCGTGCCGTTAGTTAACATAGAAAAGTGTCTTCGTATTTCCTTGTTTTAATGCACTATTTAAAATATACATAGTGTACCCCCTAATTGACCTATAATTATTTCCTGTGGTACGGTACTTTATTACCCTGTAATATAATACCTGGTCCAATTTAAATAATATGGGTCAATATTAAGGTCTGATATTGCGCCTTGCGTTAGTTAACCATTGAAAGATGTCTTTGAATTTTTAAAGCATTTTAGAACGCTTATTTCTTCATTTTAAGCTTCTCAGAACCCCTTATTTCGCATAGGCATACATAGTAAACTTTAGGGTCACGCTGTGTACCCCCTAATTGACCTATAATTATTTTCTGTGGTAGGGTACACTATCACCCTGTGATATAATACGTGGTCCAATTTAAAAATTATAGGTCAATATTAAGGTCCGATACCGTGCCGTTAGTAACATAGAAAAGTGTCTTCGTTTTTCCTTGTTTTAATGCACTATTTAAAATATACATAGTGTACCCCCTAATTGACCTATAATTATTTCCTGTGGTAGGGTACACTATTACCCTGTAATATAATTCCTGGTCCAATTTAAATGATATGGGTCAATATTAAGGTCTGATATTGCGCCTTGCGTTAGTTAACCATTGAAAGATGTCTTTGAATTTTTAAAGCATTTTAGAACGCTTATTTCTTCATTTTAAGCTTCTCAGAACCTTTATATCGCATAGGCATACATAGTAAAATTTAGGGTCACGCTGTGTCCCCCCTAAATGACATATATTTATTTCCTGTGGTAGGGTACACTATTACCCTGTAATATAATACGTGGTCCAATTTAAAAATTATAGGTCAATATTAAGGTCTGACACCGTGCCGTTAGTTAACATTGAAAATGTCTTTGAATTTTTAAAGCATTTTAGAACGCTTATTTCCTCATTTTAAGCTTCTCAGAACACTTTTTTTCGCATAGGCATACATTGTAAACTTTAGGGTCACGCTGTGTACCCCCTAATTGACCTATAATTATTTCCTGTGGTAGGGCACACTATAACCCTGTAATATAATACGTGGTCCAATTTATAAATTATAGGTCAATATTAAGGTCCGATACCGTGCCGTTAGTAAACATAGAAAAGTGTCTTCGAATTTCCTTGTTTTAATGCACTATTTAAAATATACATAGTGTACCCCCTAATTGACCTATAATTATTTCCTGTGGTAGGGTACACTATTACCCTGTAATATAATACCTGGTCCAATTTAAATAATATGGGTCAATATTAAGGTCTGATATTGCGCCTTGCGTTAGTTAACCATTGAAAGATGTCTTTGAATTTTTAAAGCATTTTAGAACGCTTATTTCTTCATTTTAAGCTTCTCAGAACACTTTATTTCGCATAGGCATACATAGTAAACTTTAGGGTCCCGCTGTGTACCCCTAATTGACCTATAATTATTTTCTGTTTTAGGGTACACTATCACCCTGTAATATAATACGTGGAGCAATTTAAAATTATAGGTCAATATTAAGGTCCGATACCGTGCCGTTAGTTAACATAGAAAAGTGTCTTCGTATTTCCCTGTTTTAATGCACTATTTAAAATATACATAGTGTACCCCCTAATTGACCTATAATTATTTCCTGTGGTAGGGTACACTATTACCCTGTAATATAATACCTGGTCCAATTTAAATATTATGGGTCAATATTAAGGTCTGATATCGCGCCTTGCGTTAGTTAAACATTGAAAGATGTTTTTGAATTTTAAAGCATTTTAGAACGCTTATTTCTTCATTTTAAGCTTCTCAGAACACGCTATTTCGCATAGGCATACATAGTAAACTTTAGGTTCACGCTGTGTACCCCCTAATTGACCTATAATTATTTCCTGTGGTAGGGTACACTATTGCCCTGTAATATAATACGTGGTCCAATTTAAAAATTATAGGTCAATATTAAGGTCCGATACCGTGCCGTTAATTAACATAGAAAAGTGTCTTTGAATTTTTAAAGCATTTTAGAACGTTTATTTCCTCATTTTAAGCTTCTCAGAACACTTTATTTCGCATAGTCATACATAGTAAACTTTAGGGTCACGCTGTGTACCCCCTAATTGACCTATAATTATTTCCTGTGGTAGGGTACACTATTACCCTGTAATATAATTCGTGGTCCAATTTAGAAAATTATAGGTCAATATTAAGGTCCGATACCGTGCCGTTAGTTAACATAGAAAAGTATCTTCGTATTTCCTTGTTTTAATGCACTATTTAAAATATACATAGTGTACCCCCTAATTGACCTATAATATTTCCTGTTGTAGGGTACACTATTACCCTGTAATATAATATCTGGTCCATTTAAATATTATGGTTCCATATTAAGGTCTGATATCGCGCCTTGCGTTAGTTAACCATTGAAAGATGTCTTTGAATTTTTAAAGCATTTTAGAACGCTTATTTCTTCATTTTAAGCTTCTCAGAACACTCTATTTCGCATAGGCATACATAGTAAACTTTTTGTTCACGCTGTGTACCCCCTAATTGACCTATAATTATTTCCTGTGGTAGGGTACACTATTACCCTGTAATATAATACGTGGTCTAATTTAAAAATTATAGGTCAATATTAAGGTCCGATACCGTGCCGTTAGTTAACATAGAAAAGTGTCTTCGAATTTCCTTGTTTTAATGCACTATTTAAAATATACATAGTGTACCCCCTAATTGACCTATAATTATTTCCTGCTGTAGGGTACACTATTACCCTGTAATATACTACCTGGTCCAATTTAAATAATATGGGTCAATATTAAGGTCTGATATTGCGCCTTGCGTTAGTTAACCATTGAAAGATGTCTTTGAATTTTTAAAGCATTTTAGAACGCTTATTTCTTCATTTTAAGCTTCTCAGAACACTCTATTTCGCATAGGCATACATAGTAAACTTTGGGGTCACGCTGTGTACCCCCTAAATGGCCTATAATTATTTCCTGTGGTAGGGTACACTATTACCCTGTAATATAATACGTGGTCCAATTTAAAAATTATAGGTCAATATTAAGTTCCGATACCGTGCCGTTAGTTAACATTGAAAAATGTCTTCGTATTTCCTTGTTTTATTGCACTATTTAAAATATACATAGTGTACCCCCTAATTGACCTATAATTATTTCCTGTTGTAGGGTACACTATTACCCTGTAATATAATACCTGGTCCAATTTAAATATTATGGTTCCATATTAAGGTCTGATATCGCGCCTTGCGTTAGTTAACCATTGAAAGATGTCTTTGAATTTTTAAAGCATTTTAGAACGCTTATTTCTTCATTTTAAGCTTCTCAGAACACTCTATTTCGCATAGGCATACATAGTAAACTTTGGGGTCACGCTGTGTACCCCCTAAATGGCCTATAATTATTTCCTGTGGTAGGGTACACTATTACCATGTAATACAATACGTGGTCCAATTTAAAAATTATAGGTCAATATTAAGGTCCGATACCGTGCCGTTTATTAACATAGAAAAGTGTCTTTGAATTTTTAAAGCATTTTAGAACGTTTATTTCCTCATTTTAAGCTTCTCAGAACACTTTATTTCGCATAGGCATACATAGTAAACTTTAGGGTCCCGCTGTGTACCCCCTAATTGACCTATAATTATTTTCTGTGGTAGGGTACACTATCACACTGTAATATAATACGTGGTCCAATTTAAAAATTTTAGGTCAATATTAAGGTCCGATACCCTACCGTTAGCTAACATAGAAAAGAGTCTTCGAATTTCCTTGTTTTAATGCACTATTTAAAATATACATAGTGTACCCCCTAATTGACCTATAATTATTTCCTGTTGTAGGGCACACTTTTACCCTGTAATATAATACCTGTTCCAATTTAAATATTATGGTTCCAAATTAAGGTCTGATATCGCGCCTTGCGTTAGTTAACCATTGAAAGATGTCTTTGAATTTTTAAAGCATTTTAGAACGCTTATTTCTTAATTTTAAGCTTCTCAAAACACTCTATTTCGCATAGGCATACATAGTAAACTTTAGGGTCACGCTGTGAACCCCCTAAATGACCTATAATTATTTCCTGTGGTAGGGTTCACTATTACCCGGAAATATAATACGTGGTCCAATTTAAAAATTATAGGTCAATATTAAGGTCCGATACCGTGCCGTTAGTTAACATAGAAAAGTGTCTTCGAATTTCCTTGTTTTAATGCACTATTTAAAATATACATAGTGTACCCCCTAATTGACCTATAATTATTTCCTGTTGTAGGGTACACTATTACCCTGTAATATAATACCTGGTCCAATTTAAATATTATGGTTCTATATTAAGGTCTGATATCACGCCTTGCGTTAGTTAACCATTGAAAGATGTCTTTGAATTTTTAAAGCATTTTAGAACGCTTATTTCTTCATTGTAAGCTTCTCAGAACACTTTATTTCGCATAGGCATACATAGTAAACTTTAGGGTCACGCTGTGTACCCCCTAATTGACCTATAATTATTTTCTGTGGTAGGGTACACTATCACCCTGTAATATAATACGTTTTCCAATTTAAAAATTTTAGGTCAATATTAAGGTCCGATACCCTACCGTTAGTTAACATAGAAAAGAGTCTTCGAATTTCCTTGTTTTAATGCACTATTTAAAATATACATAGAGTACCCCCTAATTGACCTATAATTATTTCCTGTTGTAGGGTACACTATTACCCTGTAATATAATACCTGGTCCAATTTAAATATTATGGTTCCATATTAAGGTCTGATATCGCGCCTTGCGTTAGTTAACCATTGAAAGATGTCTTTGAATTTTTAAAGCATTTTAGAACGCTTATTTCTTCATTTTAAGCTTCTCAGAACACTCTATTTCGCATAGGCATACATAGTAAACTTTAGGGTCACGCTGTGTACCCCCTAATTGACCTATAATTATTTCCTGTGGTAGGGTACACTATTACCATGTAATACAATACGTGGTCCAATTTAAAAATTATAGGTCAATATTAAGGTCCGATACCGTGCCGTTTATTAACATAGAAAAGTGTCTTTGAATTTTTAAAGCATTTTAGAACGTTTATTTCCTCATTTTAAGCTTCTCAGAACACTTTATTTCGCATAGGCATACATAGTAAACTTTAGGGTCCCGCTGTGTACCCCCTAATTGACCTATAATTATTTTCTGTGGTAGGGTACACTATCACCCTGTAATATAATACGTGGTCCAATTAAAAAATTTTAGGTCAATATTAAGGTCCGATACCGTGCCGTTAGTTAACATAGAAAAGAGTCTTCGAATTTCCTTGTTTTAATGTACTATTTAAAATACACATAGTGTACCCCCTAATTGACCTATATTTAATTCCTGTGGTAGGGTACACTATTACCCTGTAATATAATTCCTGGTCCAATTTAAATATTATGGTTCCATATTAAGGTCTGATATCGCGCCTTGCGTTAGTTAACCATTGAAAGATGTCTTTGAGTTTTTAAAGCATTTTAGAACACTTATTTCTTCATTTTAAGCTTCTCAGAACACTCTATTTCGCATAGGCATACATAGTAAACTTTAGGGTCACGCTGTGTACCCCCTAATTGACCTATAATTATTTCCTGTCTTAGGGTACACTATTACCCTGTAATATAATACGAGGTCCAATTTAAAAAGTATAGGTCAATATTAAGGTCCGAAACCGTGCCGTTAGTTAACATAGAAAAGAGTCTTCGTATTTCCTTGTTTTAATGCACTATTTAAAATATACATAGTGTACCCCCTAATTGACCTATAATTATTTCTTGTGGTAGGGTACACTATTACCCTGTAATATAATACCTGGTCCAATTTAAATATTATGGGTCAATATTAAGGTCTGATATTGCGCCTAGCGTTAGTTAACCATTGAAAGATGTCTTTGAATTTTTAAAGCATTTTAGAACGCTTATTTCTTCATTTTAAGCTTCTCAGAACACTCTATTTCGCATAGGCATACATAGTAAACTTTAGGGTCACGCTGTGTACCCCCTAATTGACCTATAATTATTTCCTGTGGTAGGGTACACTATTACCCTGTGATATAATACGTGGTCCATTTTAAAAATTATAGGTCAATATTAAGATCCGATACCGTGCCGTTAGTTAACATAGAAAAGTGTCTTCGTATTTCCTTGTTTTAATGCACTATTTAAAATATACATAGTGTACCCCCTAATTGACCTATAATTATTTCCTGTGGCAGGGTACACTATTACCCTGTAATATAATACCTGGTCCAATTTAAATATTATGGGTCAATATTAAGGTCTGATATTGCGCCTAGCGTTAGTTAACCATTGAAAGATGTCTTTGAATTTTTAAAGCATTTTAGAACGCTTATTTCTTCATTTTAAGCATATCAGAAGACTCTATTTCGCATAGGCATACATAGTAAAATTTAGGGTCACGCTGTTTACCCCCTAAATGACCTATAATTATTTCCTGTGGTAGGGTACACTATTACCCTGTAATATAATACGTGGTCCAATTTAAAAATTATAGGTCAATATTAAGGTCCGATACCGTGCCGTTAGTTAACATAGAAAAATGTCTTTGAATTTTTAAAGCATTTTAGAACGCTTATTTCCTCATTTTAAGCTTCTCAGAACACTTTATTTCGCATAGGCATACATAGTAAACTTTAGGGTCACTCTGTGTACCCCCTAATTGACCTATAATTATTTCCTGTGGTAGGGTACACTATAACCCTGTAATATAATACGTGGTCCAATTTAAAAGTTATAGGTCAATATTAAGGTCCGATACCGTGCCGTTAGTTAACATAGAAAACTGTCTTCGAATTTCCTTGTTTTAATGCACTATTTAAAATATACATAGTGTACCCCCTAATTGACCTATAATTATTTCCTGTTGTAGGGTACACTATTTCCCTGTAATATAATACCTGGTCTAATTGAAATATTATGGTTCCATATTAAGGTCTGATATCGCGCCTTGCGTTAGTTAACCATTGAAAGATGTCTTTGAATTTTTAAAGCATTTTAGAACGCTTATTTCTTCATTTTAAGCTTCTCAGAACACTCTATTTCGCATAGGCATACATAGTAGACTTTAGGGTCACGCTGTGTACCACCTAATTGACCTATAATTATTTCCTGTGGTAAGGTACACTATTGCCCTGTAATATAATACGTGGTACAATTTAAAAATTATAGGTCAATATTAAGGTCCGATACCGTGCCGTTAGTTAAAATAGAAAAGTGTCTTCGTATTTCCTTGTTTTAATGCACTATTTAAAATATACATAGTGTACCCCCTAAATGACCTATAATTATTTCCTGTGGTAGGGTACACTATTACCCTGTAATATAATACCTGGTCCAATTTAAATATTATGGGTCAATATTAAGGTCTGATATTGCGCCTAGCGTTAGTTAAACATTGAAAGATGTCTTTGAATTTTTAAAGCATTTTAGAACGCTTATTTCTTCATTTTAAGCTTCTCAGAACACTCTATTTCGCAGAGGCATACATAGAGAACTTTAGGGTCACGCTGTGTACTCCCTAATTGACCTATAATTTTTTCTTGTGGTAGGGTACACTATTACCCTATAATATAATACGTGGTCCAATTTAAAAATTATAGGTCAATATTAAGGTCCGATACCGGGCCGTTAGTTAACATAGAAAAGTGTCTTCGTATTTCCTTGTTTTAATACACTATTTAAAATATACATAGTGTACCCCCTAATTGACCTATAATTATTTCCTGTATCAGGGTACACTATTATCATGTAATATAATACGTGGTCCAATTTAAAAATTATAGGTCAATATTAAGGTCCGATACCGGGCCGTTAGTTAACATAGAAAAGTGTCTTCGTATTTCCTTGTTTTAATGCACTATTTAAAATATACATAGTGTACACCCTAATTGACCTATAATTATTTCCTGTGGTAGGGTACACTATTACCCCGTAATATAATACCTGGTCCAATTCAAATATTATGGGTCAATATTAAGGTCTGATATTGCGCCTTGCGTTATTTAACCATTGAAAGATGTCTTTGAATTTTTAAAGCATTTTAGAACGCTTATTTCTTCATTTTAAGCTTCTCAGAACACTCTATTTCCCATAGGCATACATAGTAAAATTTAGGGTCACGCTGTGTACCCCCTAAATGACCTATAATTATTTCCTGTGGTAGGGTACACTATTACCCTGTAATATAATACGTGGTCCAATTTAAAAATTATAGGTCAATATTAATTTCCGATACCGTGCCGTTAGTTAACATAGAAAAGTGTCTTCGTATTTCCTTGTTTTAATGCACTATTTAAAATATACATAGTGTACCCCCTAATTGACCTATAATTATTTCCTGTGGTAGGGTACACTATTACCCTGTAATATAATACCTGGTCCAATTTAAATATATTGGGTCAATATTAAGGTCTGATATCGCGCCTTGCGTTAGTTAACCATTGAAAGATGTCTTTGAATTTTTAAAGCATTTTAGAACGCTTATTTCTTCATTTTAAGCTTCTCAGAACACTCTATTTCGCATAGGCATACATAGTAAACTTTAGGGTCACGCTGTGTACCCCCTAATTGACCTATAATTATTTCCTGTGGTAGGGTACACTATTACCATGTAATACAATACGTGGTCCAATTTAAAAATTATAGGTCAATATTAAGGTCCGATACCGTGCCGTTTATTAACATAGAAAAGGGTCTTTGAATTTTTAAAGCATTTTAGAACGTTTATTTCCTCATTTTAAGCTTCTCAGAACACTTTATTTCGCATAGGCATACATAGTAAACTTTAGGGTCCCGCTGTGTACCCCCTAATTGACCTATAATTATTTTCTGTGGTAGGGTACACTATCACCCTGTAATATAATACGTGGTCCAATTAAAAAATTTTAGGTCAATATTAAGGTCCGATACCGTGCCGTTAGTTAACATAGAAAAGAGTCTTCGAATTTCCTTGTTTTAATGTACTATTTAAAATACACATAGTGTACCCCCTAATTGACCTATATTTAATTCCTGTGGTAGGGTACACTATTACCCTGTAATATAATTCCTGGTCCAATTTAAATATTATGGTTCCATATTAAGGTCTGATATCGCGCCTTGCGTTAGTTAACCATTGAAAGATGTCTTTGAGTTTTTAAAGCATTTTAGAACACTTATTTCTTCATTTTAAGCTTCTCAGAACACTCTATTTCGCATAGGCATACATAGTAAACTTTAGGGTCACGCTGTGTACCCCCTAATTGACCTATAATTATTTCCTGTCTTAGGGTACACTATTACCCTGTAATATAATACGAGGTCCAATTTAAAAAGTATAGGTCAATATTAAGGTCCGAAACCGTGCCGTTAGTTAACATAGAAAAGAGTCTTCGTATTTCCTTGTTTTAATGCACTATTTAAAATATACATAGTGTACCCCCTAATTGACCTATAATTATTTCTTGTGGTAGGGTACACTATTACCCTGTAATATAATACCTGGTCCAATTTAAATATTATGGGTCAATATTAAGGTCTGATATTGCGCCTAGCGTTAGTTAACCATTGAAAGATGTCTTTGAATTTTTAAAGCATTTTAGAACGCTTATTTCTTCATTTTAAGCTTCTCAGAACACTCTATTTCGCATAGGCATACATAGTAAACTTTAGGGTCACGCTGTGTACCCCCTAATTGACCTATAATTATTTCCTGTGGTAGGGTACACTATTACCCTGTGATATAATACGTGGTCCATTTTAAAAATTATAGGTCAATATTAAGATCCGATACCGTGCCGTTAGTTAACATAGAAAAGTGTCTTCGTATTTCCTTGTTTTAATGCACTATTTAAAATATACATAGTGTACCCCCTAATTGACCTATAATTATTTCCTGTGGCAGGGTACACTATTACCCTGTAATATAATACCTGGTCCAATTTAAATATTATGGGTCAATATTAAGGTCTGATATTGCGCCTAGCGTTAGTTAACCATTGAAAGATGTCTTTGAATTTTTAAAGCATTTTAGAACGCTTATTTCTTCATTTTAAGCATATCAGAAGACTCTATTTCGCATAGGCATACATAGTAAAATTTAGGGTCACGCTGTTTACCCCCTAAATGACCTATAATTATTTCCTGTGGTAGGGTACACTATTACCCTGTAATATAATACGTGGTCCAATTTAAAAATTATAGGTCAATATTAAGGTCCGATACCGTGCCGTTAGTTAACATAGAAAAATGTCTTTGAATTTTTAAAGCATTTTAGAACGCTTATTTCCTCATTTTAAGCTTCTCAGAACACTTTATTTCGCATAGGCATACATAGTAAACTTTAGGGTCACTCTGTGTACCCCCTAATTGACCTATAATTATTTCCTGTGGTAGGGTACACTATAACCCTGTAATATAATACGTGGTCCAATTTAAAAGTTATAGGTCAATATTAAGGTCCGATACCGTGCCGTTAGTTAACATAGAAAACTGTCTTCGAATTTCCTTGTTTTAATGCACTATTTAAAATAAACATAGTGTACCCCCTAATTGACCTATAATTATTTCCTGTTGTAGGGTACACTATTTCCCTGTAATATAATACCTGGTCTAATTGAAATATTATGGTTCCATATTAAGGTCTGATATCGCGCCTTGCGTTAGTTAACCATTGAAAGATGTCTTTGAATTTTTAAAGCATTTTAGAACGCTTATTTCTTCATTTTAAGCTTCTCAGAACACTCTATTTCGCATAGGCATACATAGTAGACTTTAGGGTCACGCTGTGTACCACCTAATTGACCTATAATTATTTCCTGTGGTAAGGTACACTATTACCCTGTAATATAATACCTGGTCCAATTTAAATATTATGGGTCAATATTAAGGTCTGATATTGCGCCTAGCGTTAGTTAAACATTGAAAGATGTCTTTGAATTTTTAAAGCATTTTAGAACGCTTATTTCTTCATTTTAAGCTTCTCAGAACACTCTATTTCGCAGAGGCATACATAGAGAACTTTAGGGTCACGCTGTGTACTCCCTAATTGACCTATAATTTTTTCTTGTGGTAGGGTACACTATTACCCTATAATATAATACGTGGTCCAATTTAAAAATTATAGGTCAATATTAAGGTCCGATACCGGGCCGTTAGTTAACATAGAAAAGTGTCTTCGTATTTCCTTGTTTTAATACACTATTTAAAATATACATAGTGTACCCCCTAATTGACCTATAATTATTTCCTGTATCAGGGTACACTATTACCCTGTGATATAATACGTGGTCCATTTTAAAAATTATAGGTCAATATTAAGATCCGATACCGTGCCGTTAGTTAACATAGAAAAGTGTCTTCGTATTTCCTTGTTTTAATGCACTATTTAAAATATACATAGTGTACCCCCTAATTGACCTATAATTATTTCCTGTGGCAGGGTACACTATTACCCTGTAATATAATACCTGGTCCAATTTAAATATTATGGGTCAATATTAAGGTCTGATATTGCGCCTAGCGTTAGTTAACCATTGAAAGATGTCTTTGAATTTTTAAAGCATTTTAGAACGCTTATTTCTTCATTTTAAGCATATCAGAAGACTCTATTTCGCATAGGCATACATAGTAAAATTTAGGGTCACGCTGTTTACCCCCTAAATGACCTATAATTATTTCCTGTGGTAGGGTACACTATTACCCTGTAATATAATACGTGGTCCAATTTAAAAATTATAGGTCAATATTAAGGTCCGATACCGTGCCGTTAGTTAACATAGAAAAATGTCTTTGAATTTTTAAAGCATTTTAGAACGCTTATTTCCTCATTTTAAGCTTCTCAGAACACTTTATTTCGCATAGGCATACATAGTAAACTTTAGGGTCACTCTGTGTACCCCCTAATTGACCTATAATTATTTCCTGTGGTAGGGTACACTATAACCCTGTAATATAATACGTGGTCCAATTTAAAAGTTATAGGTCAATATTATAGGTCCGATACCGTGCCGTTAGTTAACATAGAAAACTGTCTTCGAATTTCCTTGTTTTAATGCACTATTTAAAATAAACATAGTGTACCCCCTAATTGACCTATAATTATTTCCTGTTGTAGGGTACACTATTTCCCTGTAATATAATACCTGGTCTAATTGAAATATTATGGTTCCATATTAAGGTCTGATATCGCGCCTTGCGTTAGTTAACCATTGAAAGATGTCTTTGAATTTTTAAAGCATTTTAGAACGCTTATTTCTTCATTTTAAGCTTCTCAGAACACTCTATTTCGCATAGGCATACATAGTAGACTTTAGGGTCACGCTGTGTACCACCTAATTGACCTATAATTATTTCCTGTGGTAAGGTACACTATTACCCTGTAATATAATACCTGGTCCAATTTAAATATTATGGGTCAATATTAAGGTCTGATATTGCGCCTAGCGTTAGTTAAACATTGAAAGATGTCTTTGAATTTTTAAAGCATTTTAGAACGCTTATTTCTTCATTTTAAGCTTCTCAGAACACTCTATTTCGCAGAGGCATACATAGAGAACTTTAGGGTCACGCTGTGTACTCCCTAATTGACCTATAATTTTTTCTTGTGGTAGGGTACACTATTACCCTATAATATAATACGTGGTCCAATTTAAAAATTATAGGTCAATATTAAGGTCCGATACCGGGCCGTTAGTTAACATAGAAAAGTGTCTTCGTATTTCCTTGTTTTAATACACTATTTAAAATATACATAGTGTACCCCCTAATTGACCTATAATTATTTCCTGTATCAGGGTACACTATTATCATGTAATATAATACGTGGTCCAATTTAAAAATTATAGGTCAATATTAAGGTCCGATACCGGGCCGTTAGTTAACATAGAAAAGTGTCTTCGTATTTCCTTGTTTTAATGCACTATTTAAAATATACATAGTGTACACCCTAATTGACCTATAATTATTTCCTGTGGTAGGGTACACTATTACCCCGTAATATAATACCTGGTCCAATTCAAATATTATGGGTCAATATTAAGGTCTGATATTGCGCCTTGCGTTATTTAACCATTGAAAGATGTCTTTGAATTTTTAAAGCATTTTAGAACGCTTATTTCTTCATTTTAAGCTTCTCAGAACACTCTATTTCCCATAGGCATACATAGTAAAATTAAGGGTCACGCTGTGTACCCCCTAAATGACCTATAATTATTTCCTGTGGTAGGGTACACTATTACCCTGTAATATAATACGTGGTCCAATTTAAAAATTATAGGTCAATATTAATTTCCGATACCGTGCCGTTAGTTAACATAGAAAAGTGTCTTCGTATTTCCTTGTTTTAATGCACTATTTAAAATATACATAGTGTACCCCCTAATTGACCTATAATTATTTCCTGTGGTAGGGTACACTATTACCCTGTAATATAATACCTGGTCCAATTTAAATATATTGGGTCAATATTAAGGTCTGATATTGCGCCTTGCGTTAGTTAACCATTGAAAGATGTCTTTGAATTTTTAAAGCATTTTTGAACGCTTATTTCTTCATTTTAAGCATCTCAGAACACTCTATTTCGCATAGGCATACATAGTAAAATTTAGGGTTACGCTGTGTACCCCCTAAATGACCTATAATTATTTCCTGTGGTAGGGTACATTATTACCCTGTAATATAATACGTGGTCCAATTTAAAAATTATAGGTCAATATTAAGGTCCGATACCGTGCCGTTAGTTAACATAGAAAAATGTCTTTGAATTTTTAAAGCATTTTAGAACGCTTATTTCCTCATTTTAAGCTTCTCAGAACACTTTATTTCGCATAGGCATACATAGTAAAATTTAGGGTCACGCTGTGTACCCCCTAAATGACCTATAATTAATTCCTGTGGTAGGGTACACTATTACCCTGTAATATAATACGTGGTCCAATGTAAAAATTATAGGTCAATATTAAGTTCCGATACCGTGCCGTTAGTTAACATTGAAAAATGTCTTCGTATTTCCTTGTTTTAATGCACTATTTAAAATATACATAGTGTACCCCCTAATTGACCTATAATTATTTCCTGTGGTAGGGTACACTATTACCCTGTAATACAATACCTTGTTCAATTTAAATATTATGGGTCAATATTAAGGTTTGATATTGCGCCTTGCGTTAGTTAACCATTGAAAGATGTCTTTGAATTTTTAAAGCATTTTAGAACGCTTATTTCTTCATTTTAAGCTTCTCAGAACACTTTATTTCGCATAGGCATACATAGTAAACTTTAGGGTCACGCTGTGTACCCCCTAATTGACCTATAATTATTTCCTGTGGTAGGGTACACTATTACCCTGTAATATAATAGGTGGTCCAATTTAAAAATTATAGGTCAATATTAAGGTCCGATACCGTGCCGTTAGTTAGCATAGAAAAATGTCTTTGAATTTTAAAAGCATTTTAGAACGCTTATTTCCTCATTTTAAGCTTCTCAGAACACTTTATTTCGCATAGGCATACATAGTAAACTTTAGGGTCACACTGTGTACCCCCTAATTGACCTATAATTATTTCCTTTGGAAGGGTACACTATTACCCTGTAATATAATACCTGGTCCAATTTAAATATTATGGGTCAATATTAAGGTCTGATATTGCGCCTTGCGTTATTTAAGCATTGAAAGATGTCTTTGAATTTTTAAAGCATTTTAGAACGCTTATTTCTTCATTTTAAGCTTCTCAGAACACTCTATTTCCCATAGGCATACATAGTAAAATTTAGGGTCACGCTGTGTACCCCCTAAATGACCTATAATTATTTCCTGTGGTAGGGTACACTATTACCCTGTAATATAATACGTGGTCCAATTTAAAAATTATAGGTCAATATTAAGTTCCGATACCGTGCCGTTAGTTAACATTGAAAAATGTCTTCGTATTTCCTTGTTTTAATGCACTATTTAAAATACACATAGTGTACCCCCTAATTGACCTATAATTATTTCCTGTGGTAGGGTACACTATTACCCTGTAATACAATACCTGGTTCAATTTAAATATTATGGGTCAATATTAGGGTTTGATATTGCGCCTTGCGTTAGTTAACCATTGAAAGATGTCTTTGAATTTTTAAAGCATTTTAAAACGCTTATTTCTTCATTTTAAGCTTCTCAGAACACTTTATTTCGCATAGGCATACATAGTAAACTTTAGGGTCACGCTGTGTACCCCCTAATTGACCCATAATTATTTCCAGTGGTAGGGTACACTATTACCCTGTAATAT
This sequence comes from Parasteatoda tepidariorum, assembly GCF_982258835.1. Classification (NCBI taxonomy): domain Eukaryota; kingdom Metazoa; phylum Arthropoda; class Arachnida; order Araneae; family Theridiidae; genus Parasteatoda; species Parasteatoda tepidariorum. The sequence continues at coordinate 4,743 of NW_028257538.1, read as the reverse complement.
AATAGGTGGTCCAATTTAAAAATTATAGGTCAATATTAAGGTCCGATACCGTGCCGTTAGTTAGCATAGAAAAATGTCTTTGAATTTTTAAAGCATTTTAGAACGCTTATTTCCTCATTTTAAGCTTCTCAGAACACTTTATTTCGCATAGGCATACATAGTAAACTTTAGGGTCACTCTGCGTACCCCCTAATTGACCTATAATTATTTCCTGTGGTAGGGTACACTATAACCCTGTAATATAATACGTGGTCCAATTTAAAAATTATAGGTCAATATTAATTTCCGATACCGTGCCGTTAGTTAACATAGAAAAGTGTCTTCGTATTTCCTTGTTTTAATGCACTATTTAAAATATACATAGTGTACCCCCTAATTGACCTATAATTATTTCCTGTGGTAGGGTACACTATTACCCTGTAATACAATACCTGGTTCAATTTAAATATTATGGGTCAATATTAAGGTTTGATATTGCGCCTTGCGTTAGTTAACCATTGAAAGATGTCTTTGAATTTTTAAAGCATTTTAGAATGCTTATTTCTTTATTTTAAGCTTCTCAGAACACTTTATTTCGCATAGGCATACATATTAAACTTTAGGGTCACGCTGTGTACCCCCTAATTGACCTATAATTATTTCCATTGGTAGGGTACACTATTACCCTGTAATATAATAGGTGGTCCAATTTAAAAATTATAGGTCAATATTAAGGTCCGATACCGTGTCGTTAGTTAGCATAGAAAAATGTCTTTGAATTTTTAAAGCATTTTAGAACGCTTATTTCCTCATTTTAAGCTTCTCAGAACACTTTATTTCGCATAGGCATACATAGTAAACTTTAGGGTCACTCTGCGTACCCCCTAATTGACCTATAATTATTTCCTGTGGTAGGGTACACTATAACCCTGTAATATAATACGTGGTCCAATTTAAAAATTATAGGTCAATATTAAGGTCCGATACCGTGCCGTTAGTTAACATAGAAAAATGTCTTTGAATTTTTAAAGCATTTTAGAACGCTTATTTCCTCATTTTAAGCTTCTCAGAACACTTTATTTCGCATAGGCATACATAGTAAAATTTAGGGTCACGCTGTGTACCCCCTAAATGACCTATAATTAATTCCTGTGGTTGGGTACACTATTACCCTGTAATATAATACGTGGTCCAATGTAAAAATTATAGGTCAATATTAAGTTCCGATACCGTGCCGTTAGTTAACATTGAAAAATGTCTTCGTATTTCCTTGTTTTAATGCACTATTTAAAATATACATAGTGTACCCCCTAATTGACCTATAATTATTTCCTGTGGTAGGGTACACTATTACCCTGTAATACAATACCTTGTTCAATTTAAATATTATGGGTCAATATTAAGGTTTGATATTGCGCCTTGCGTTAGTTAACCATTGAAAGATTTCTTTGAATTTTTAAAGCATTTTAGAACGCTTATTTCTTCATTTTAAGCTTCTCAGAACACTTTATTTCGCATAGGCATACATAGTAAACTTTAGGGTCACGCTGTGTACCCCCTAATTGACCTATAATTATTTCCTGTGGTAGGGTACACTATTACCCTGTAATATAATAGGTGGTCCAATTTAAAAATTATAGGTCAATATTAAGGTCCGATACCGTGCCGTTAGTTAGCATAGAAAAATGTCTTTGAATTTTAAAAGCATTTTAGAACGCTTATTTCCTCATTTTAAGCTTCTCAGAACACTTTATTTCGCATAGGCATACATAGTAAACTTTAGGGTCACACTGTGTACCCCCTAATTGACCTATAATTATTTCCTGTGGTAGGGTACACTATTACCATGTAATATAATACGCGGTCCAATTTAAAAATTATAGGTCAATATTAAGGTCCGATACCGTGCCGTTAGTTAACATAGAAAAGTGTCTTCGTATTTCCTTGTTTTAATGCACAATTTAAAATATACATAGTGTACCCCCTAATTGACCTATAATTATTTCCTGTGGTAGGGTACACTATTACCCTGTAATATAATACCTGGTCCAATTTAAATATTATGGGTCAATATTAAGGTCTGATATTGCGCCTTGCGCTAGTTAACCATTGAAAGATGTCTTTGAATTTTTAAAGCATTTTAGAACGCTTATTTCTTCATTTTAAGCTTCTCAGAACACTCTATTTCGCATAAGCATACATAGTAAAATTTAGGGTCACGCTGTGTACCCCCTAAATGACCTATAATTATTTCCTGTGGTAGGGTACACTATTACCCTGTAATATAATACGTGGTCCAATTTAAAAATTATAGGTCAATATTAAGGTCCGATACCATGCCGTTAGTTAACATTGAAAAATGTCTTTGAATTTTTAAAGCATTTTAGAACGCTTATTTCCTCATTTTAAGCTTCTCAGAACACTTTATTTCGCATAGGCATACATAGTAAACTTTAGGGTCACGCTGTGTACCCCCTAATTGACCTATAATTATTTCCTGTGGTAGGATACACTATAACCCTGTAATATAATACGTGGTCCAATTTAAAAATTATAGGTCAATATTAAGGTTCGATACCGTGACGTTAGTTAACATAGAAAAGTGTCTTCATTTTTCCTTGTTTTAATGCACTATTTAAAATATACATAGTGTTCCCCTAATTGACCTATAATTATTTCCTGTGGTAGGGTACACTATTACCCTGTAATACAATACCTGGTTCAATTTAAATATTATGGGTCAATATTAAGGTTTGATATTGCGCCTTGCGTTAGTTAACCATTGAAAGATGTCTTTGAATTTTCAACGCATTTTAGAACGCTTATTTCTTTATTTTAAGCTTCTCAGAACACTTTATTTCGCATAGGCATACATATTAAACTTTAGGGTCACGCTGTGTACCCCCTAATTGACCTATAATTATTTCCATTGGTAGGGTACACTATTACCCTGTAATATAATAGGTGGTCCAATTTAAAAATTATAGGTCAATATTAAGGTCCGATACCGTGCCGTTAGTTAGCATAGAAAAATGTCTTTGAATTTTTAAAGCATTTTAGAAGGCTTATTTCCTCATTTTAAGCTTCTCAGAACACTTTATTTCGCATAGGCATACATAGTAAACTTTAGGGTCACTCTGCGTACCCCCTAATTGACCTATAATTATTTCCTGTGATAGGGTACACTATAACCCTGTAATATAATACGTGGTCCAATTTACAAATTATAGGTCAATATTAAGGGCCGATACCGTGCCGTTAGTTAACATAGAAAAGTGTCTTCGTATTTCCTTGTTTTAATGCACTATTTAAAATATAAATAGTGTACCCCCTAATTGACCTATAATTATTTCCTGTGGTAGGGTACACTATTACCCTGTAATACAATACCTTGTTCAATTTAAATATTATGGGTCAATATTAAGGTTTGATATTGCGCCTTGCGTTAGTTAACCATTGAAAGATGTCTTTGAATTTTTAAAGCATTTTAGAACGCTTATTTCTTTATTTTAAGCTTCTCAGAACACTTTATTTCGCATAGGCATACATATTAAACTTTAGGGTCACGCTGTGTACCCACTAATTGACCTATAATTATTTCCATTATTAGGGTACACTATTACCCTGTAATATAATAGGTGGTCCAATTTAAAAATTATAGGTCAATATTAAGGTCCGATACCGTGCCGTTAGTTAGCATAGAAAAATGTCTTTGAATTTTTAAAGCAATTTAGAACGCTTATTTCCTCATTTTAAGCTTCTCAGAACACTTTATTTCGCATAGGCATACATAGTAAACTTTAGGGTCACTCTGCGTACCCCCTAATTGACCTATAATTATTTCCTGTGGTAGGGTACACTATAACCCTGTAATATAATACGTGGTCCAATTTAAAAATTATAGGTCAATATTAAGGTCCGATACCGTGCCGTTAGTTAACATAGAAAAATGTCTTTGAATTTTTAAAGCATTTTAGAACGCATATTTCCTCATTTTAAGCTTCTCAGAACACTTTATTTCGCATAGGCATACATAGTAAAATTTAGGGTCACGCTGTGTACCCCCTAAATGACCTATAATTAATTCCTGTGGTAGGGTACACTATTACCCTGTAATATAATACGTGGTCCAATGTAAAAATTATAGGTCAATATTAAGTTCCGATACCGTGCCGTTAGTTAACATTGAAAAATGTCTTCGTATTTCCTTGTTTTAATGCACTATTTAAAATATACATAGTGTACCCCCTAATTGACCTATAATTATTTCCTGTGGTAGGGTACACTATTACCCTGTAATACAATACCTTGTTCAATTTAAATATTATGGGTCAATATTAAGGTTTGATATTGCGCCTTGCGTTAGTTAACCATTGAAAGATCTCTTTGAATTTTTAAAGCATTTTAGAACGCTTATTTCTTCATTTTAAGCTTCTCAGAACACTTTATTTCGCATAGGCATACATAGTAAACTTTAGGGTCACTCTGTGTACCCCCTAATTGACCTATAATTATTTCCTGTGGTAGGGTACACTATTACCCTGTAATATAATAGGTGGTCCAATTAAAAAATTATAGGTCAATATTAAGGTCCGATACCGTGCCGTTAGTTAGCATAGAAAAATGTCATTGAATTTTAAAAGCATTTTAGAATGCTTATTTCCTCATTTTAAGCTTCTCAGAACACTTTATTTCGCATAGGCATACATAGTAAACTTTAGGGTCACACTGTGTACCCCCTAATTGACCTATAATTATTTCCTG
>NW_028257537.1:0-38447 GCF_982258835.1 Parasteatoda tepidariorum | reverse complement strand
CATAGGCATACATAGTAAACTTTAGGGTCACTCTGCGTACCCCCTAATTGACCTATAATTATTTCCTGTGGTAGGGTACACTATAACCCTGTAATATATTACGTGGTCCAATGTAAAAATTATAGGTCAATATTAAGGTCCGATACCGTGCCGTTAGTTAACATAGAAAAGTGTCTTCGTATTTCCTTGTTTTAATGCACTATTTAAAATATACATAGTGTACCCCCCTAATTGACCTATAATTATTTCCTGTGGTAGGGTACACTATTACCCTGTAATATAATACTTGGTCCAATTTAAATATTATGGGTCAATATTAAGGTCTGATATTGCGCCTTGCGCTAGTTAACCATTGAAAGATGTCTTTGAATTTTCATTTTGGAACGCTTATTTCTTCATTTAAGCTTCTCAGAACACTCTATTTCGCATAAGCATACATAGTAAAATTTAGGGTCACGCTGTGTACCCCCTAAATGACCTATAATTATTTCCTGTATTAGGGTACACTATTACCCTGTAATATAATACGTGGTCCAATTTAAAAATTATAGGTCAATATTAAGGACCGATACCGTGCCGTTAGTTAACATTGAAAAATGTCTTTGAATTTTTAAAGCATTTTAGAACGCTTATTTCCTCATTTTAAGCTTCTCAGAACACTTTATTTCGCATAGGCATACATAGTAAACTTTAGGGTCTCTCTGTGTACCCCTAATTGACCTATAATTATTTCCTGTGGTAGGGTACACTATAACCCTGTAATATAATACGTGGTCCAATTTAAAAATTATAGGTCAATATTAAGGTCCGATACCGTGCCGTTAGTTAACATAGAAAAGTGTCTTCGTATTTCCTTGTTTTAATGCACTATTTAAAATATACATAGTGTACCCCCTAATTGACCTATAATTATTTCCTGTGGTAGGGTACACTATAACCCTGTAATATAATACCTGGTCCAATTTAAATATTATGGGTCAATATTAAGGTCTGATATTGCGCCTTGCGTTAGTTAACCATTGAAAGATGTCTTTGAATTTTTAAAGCATTTTAGAACGCTTATTTCTTCATTTTAAGCTTCTCAGAACACTCTATTTCGCATAGGCATACATAGTAAAATTTAGGGTCACGCTGTGTACCCCCTAAATGACCTATAATTATTTCCTGTGGTAGGGTACACTATTACCCTCTAATATAATACGTGGTCCAATTTAAAAATTATAGGTCAATATTAAGGTCCTATACCGTGCCGTTAGTTAGCATAGAAAAATGTCATTGAATTTTTAAAGCATTTTAGAACGCTTATTTCTCATTTTAAGCTTCTCAGAACACTTTATTTCGCATAGGCATACATAGTAAACTTTAGGGTCACTCTGCGTACCCCCTAATTGACCTATAATTATTTCCTGTGGTAGGGTACACTATAACCCTGTAATATATTACGTGGTCCAATGTAAAAATTATAGGTCAATATTAAGGTCCGATACCGTGCCGTTAGTTAACATAGAAAAGTGTCTTCGTATTTCCTTGTTTTAATGCACTATTTAAAATATACATAGTGTACCCCCTAATTGACCTATAATTATTTCCTGTGGTAGGGTACACTATTACCCTGTAATATAATACTTGGTCCAATTTAAATATTATGGGTCAATATTAAGGTCTGATATTGCGCCTTGCGCTAGTTAACCATTGAAAGATGTCTTTGAATTTTCATTTTGGAACGCTTATTTCTTCATTTTAAGCTTCTCAGAACACTCTATTTCGCATAAGCATACATAGTAAAATTTAGGGTCACGCTGTGTACCCCTAAATGACCTATAATTATTTCCTGTATTAGGGTACACTATTACCCTGTAATATAATACGTGGTCCAATTTAAAAATTATAGGTCAATATTAAGGACCGATACCGTGCCGTTAGTTAACATTGAAAAATGTCTTTGAATTTTTAAAGCATTTTAGAACGCTTATTTCCTCATTTTAAGCTTCTCAGAACACTTTATTTCGCATAGGCATACATAGTAAACTTTAGGGTCTCTCTGTGTACCCCCTAATTGACCTATAATTATTTCCTTTGGTGGGGTACACTATTACCCTGTAATATAATACCTGGTCCAATTTAAATATTATGGGTCAATATTAAGGTCTGATATTGCGCCTTGCGTTAGTTAACCATTGAAAGATGTCTTTGAATTTTTAAAGCATTTAAGAACGCTTATTTCTTCATTTTAAGCTTCTCAGAGCACTCTATTTCGCATAGGCATACATAGTAAAATTTAGGGTCACGCTGTGTACCCCCTAAATGACCTATAATTATTCCTGCGGTAGGGCACTCTATTACCCTGTAATATAATACGTGGTCCAATTTAAAAATTATAGGTCAATATTAAGTTCCGATACCGTGCCGTTAGTTAACATTGAAAAATGTCTTCGTATTTCCTTGTTTTAATGCACTATTTAAAATATACATAGTGTACCCCCTAATTGACCTATAATTATTTCCTGTTTTAGGGTACACTATTACCCTGTAATACAATACCTGGTTCAATTTAAATATTATGGGTCAATATTAAGGTTTGATATTGCGCCTTGCGTTAGTTAACCATTGAAAGATGTCTTTGAATTTTTAAAGCATTTTAGAACGCTTATTTCTTCATTTTAAGCTTCTCAGAACACTCTATTTCGCATAGGCATACATAGTAAAATTTAGGGTCACGCTGTGTACCCCCTAAATGACCTATAATTATTTCCTGTGGTAGGGTACACTATTACCCTCTAATATAATACGTGGTCCAATTTAAAAATTATAGGTCAATATTAAGGTCCGATACAGTGCCGTTAGTTAACATAGAAAAATGTCTTTGAATTTTTAAAGCATTTTAGAACGCTTATTTCCTCATTTAAAGCTTCTCAGAACACTTTATTTCGCATAGGCATACATAGTAAACTTTAGGGTCACGCTGTGTACCCCCTAATTGACCTATAATTATTTCCTTTGGTGGGGTACACTATTACCCTGTAATATAATACCTGGTCCAATTTAAATATTATGGGTCAATATTAAGGTCTGATATTGCGCCTTGCGTTAGTTAACCATTGAAAGATGTCTTTGAATTTTTAAAGCATTTTAGAACGCTTATTTCTTCATTTTAAGCTTCTCAGAGCACTCTATTTCGCATAGGCATACATAGTAAAATTTAGGGTCACGCTGTGTACCCCCTAAATGACCTATAATTATTTCCTGCGGTAGGGCACTCTATTACCCTGTAATATAATACGTGGTCCAATTTAAAAATTATAGGTCAATATTAAGTTCCGATACCGTGCCGTTAGTTAACATTGAAAAATGTCTTCGTATTTCCTTGTTTTAATGCACTATTTAAAATATACATAGTGTACCCCCTAATTGACCTATAATTATTTCCTGTTTTAGGGTACACTATTACCCTGTAATACAATACCTGGTTCAATTTAAATATTATGGGTCAATATTAAGGTTTGATATTGCGCCTTGCGTTAGTTAACCATTGAAGATGTCTTTGAATTTTTAAAGCATTTAGAACGCTTATTTCTTAATTTTAAGCTTCTCAGAACACTCTATTTCGCATAGGCATACATAGTAAAATTTAGGGTCACGCTGTGTACCCCCTAAATGACCTATAATTATTTCCTGTGGTAGGGTACACTATTACCCTCTAATATAATACGTGGTCCAATTTAAAATTATAGGTCAATATAAGGTCCGATACAGTGCCGTTAGTTAACATAGAAAAATGTCTTTGAATTTTTAAAGCATTTTAGAACGCTTATTTCCTCATTTTAAGCTTCTCAGAACACATTATTTCGCATAGGCATACATAGTAAACTTTAGGGTCACGCTGTGTACCCCCTAATTGACCTATAAATATTTCCTTTGGTGGGGTACACTATTACCCTGTAATATAATACCTGGTCCAATTTAAAAATTATGGGTCAATATTAAGGTCTGATATTGCGCCTTGCGTTAGTTAACCATTGAAAGATGTCTTTGAATTTTTAAAGCATTTTAGAACGCTTATTTCTTCATTTTAAGCTTCTCAGAGCACTCTATTTCGCATAGGCATACATAGTAAAATTTAGGGTCACGCTGTGTACCCCCTAAATGACCTATAATTATTTCCTGTGGTAGGGTACACTATTACCCTCTAATATAATACGTGGTCCAATTTAAAAATTATAGGTCAATATTAAGGTCCGATACCGTGCCGTTAGTTAACATAGAAAAATGTCTTTGAATTTTTAAAGCATTTTAGAACGCTTATTTCCTAATTTTAAGCTTCTCAGAACACTTTATTTCGCATAGGCATACATAGTAAACTTTAGGGTCACGCTGTGTACCCCCTAATTGACCTATAATTATTTCCTTTGGTGGGGTACACTATTACCCTGTAATATAATACCTGGTCCAATTTAAATATTATGGGTCAATATTAAGGTCTGATATTGCGCCTTGCGTTAGTTAACCATTGAAAGATGTCTTTGAATTTTTAAAGCATTTTAGAACGCTTATTTCTTCATTTTAAGCTTCTCAGAGCACTCTATTTCGCATAGGCATACATAGTAAAATTTAGGGTCACGCTGTGTACCCCCTAAATGACCTATAATTATTTCCTGCGGTAGGGCACTCTATTACCCTGTAATATAATACGTGGTCCAATTTAAAAATTATAGGTCAATATTAAGTTCCGATACCGTGCCGTTAGTTAACATTGAAAAATGTCTTCGTATTTCCTTGTTTTAATGCACTATTTAAAATATACATAGTGTACCCCCTAATTGACCTATAATTATTTCCTGTTTTAGGGTACACTATTACCCTGTAATACAATACCTGGTTCAATTTAAATATTATGGGTCAATATTAAGGTTTGATATTGCGCCTTACGTTAGTTAACCATTGAAAGATGTCTTTGAATTTTTAAAGCATTTTAGAACGCTTATTTCTTCATTTTAAGCTTCTCAGAACACTCTATTTCGCATAGGCATACATAGTAAAATTTAGGGTCACGCTGTGTACCCCCTAAATGACCTATAATTATTTCCTGTGGTAGGGTACACTATTACCCTCTAATATAATACGTGGTCCAATTTAAAAATTATAGGTCAATATTAAGGTCCGATACAGTGCCGTTAGTTAACATAGAAAAATGTCTTTGAATTTTTAAAGCATTTTAGAACGCTTATTTCCTCATTTTAAGCTTCTCAGAACACTTTATTTCGCATAGGCATACATAGTAAACTTTAGGGTCACTCTGTGTACCCCCTAATTGACCTATAATTATTTCCTGTGGTAGGGTACACTATAACCCTGTAATATAATATGTGGTCCAATTTAAAAATTATAGGTTAATATTAAGGTGCAATACCGTGCCGTTAGTTAACATAGAAAAGAGTCTTCGTATTTTCTTGTTTTAATGCACTATTTAAAACATACATAGTGTACCCCCTAATTGACCTATAAATATTTCCTGTTGTAGGGTACACTATTACCCTGTAATATAATACCTGGTCCAATTGAAATATTATGGTTCCATATTAAGGTCTGATATCGCGCCTTGCGTTAGTTAACCATTGAAAGATGTCTTTGAATTTTTAAAGCATTTTAGAACGCTTATTTCTTCATTTTAAGCTTCTCAGAACACTCTATTTCGCATAGGCATACATAGTCAATTTTAGGGTCACGCTGTGTACCACCTAATTAACCTATAATTATTTCCTGTGGTAAGGTACACTATTACCTTGTAATAAAATACGTGGTACAATTTAAAAATTATAGGTCAATATCAAGGTCCGATACCGTGCCGTTAGTTAACATAGAAAAGTGTCTTCGTATTTCCTTGTTTTAATGCACTATTTAAAATATACATAGTGTACCCCCTAATTGACCTATAATTATTTCCTGTGGTAGGGTACACTATTACCCTGTAATATAATACCTAGTCCAATTTAAATATTATGGGTCAATATTAAGGTCTGATATTGCGCCTTGCGCTAGTGAACCATTGAAAGATGTCTTTGAATTTTTAAAGCATTTTAGAACGCTTATTTCTTCATTTTAAGCTTCTCAGAACACTCTATTTCGCATAAGCATACATAGTAAAATTTAGGGTCACGCTGTGTACCCCTAAATGACCTATAATTATTTCCTGTATTAGGGTACACTATTACCCTGTAATATAATACGTGGTCCAATTTAAAAATTATAGGTCAATATTAAGGACCGATACCGTGCCGTTAGTTAACATTGAAAAATGTCTTTGAATTTTTAAAGCATTTTAGAACGCTTATTTCCTCATTTTAAGCTTCTCAGAACACTTTATTTCGCATAGGCATACATAGTAAACTTTAGGGTCTCTCTGTGTACCCCCTAATTGACCTATAATTATTTCCTGTGGTAGGGTACACTATAACCCTGTAATATAATACGTGGTCCAATTTAAAAATTATAGGTCAATATTAAGGTCCGATACCGTGCCGTTAGTTAACATAGAAAAGTGTATTCGTATTTCCTTGTTTTAATGCACTATTTAAAATATACATAGTGTACCCCCTAATTGACCTATAATTATTTCCTTTGGTGGGGTACACTATTACCCTGTAATATAATACCTGGTCCAATTTAAATATTATGGGTCAATAATAAGGTCTGATATTGCGCCTTGCGTTAGTTAACCATTGAAAGATGTCTTTGAATTTTTAAAGCATTTTAGAACGCTTATTTCTTCATTTTAAGCTTCTCAGAGCACTCTATTTCGCATAGGCATACATAGTAAAATTTAGGGTCACGCTGTGTACCCCCTAAATGACCTATAATTATTTCCTGCGGTAGGGCACACTATTACCCTGTAATATAATACGTGGTCCAATTTAAAAATTATAGGTCAATATTAAGTTCCGATACCGTGCCGTTAGTTAACATTGAAAAATGTCTTCGTATTTCCTTGTTTTAATGCACTATTTAAAATATACATAGTGTACCCCCTAATTGACCTATAATTATTTCCTGTGGTAGGGTACACTATTACCCTGTAATACAATACCTGGTTCAATTTAAATATTATGGGTCAATATTAAGGTTTGATATTGCGCCTTGCGTTAGTTAACCATTGAAAGATGTCTTTGAATTTTTAAAGCATTTTAGAACGCTTATTTCTTCATTTTAAGCTTCTCAGAGCACTCTATTTCGCATAGGCATACATAGTAAAATTTAGGGTCACGCTGTGTACCCCCTAAATGACCTATAATTATTTCCTGCGGTAGGGCACACTATTACCCTGTAATATAATACGTGGTCCAATTTAAAAATTATAGGTCAATATTAAGTTCCGATACCGTGCCGTTAGTTAACATTGAAAAATGTCTTCGTATTTCCTTGTTTTAATGCACTATTTAAAATATACATAGTGTACCCCCTAATTGACCTATAATTATTTCCTGTGGTAGGGTACACTATTACCCTGTAATACAATACCTGGTTCAATTTAAATATTATGGGTCAATATTAAGGTTTGATATTGCGCCTTGCGTTAGTTAACCATTGAAAGATGTCTTTGAATTTTTAAAGCATTTTAGAACGCTTATTTCTTCATTTTAAGCTTCTCAGAACACTCTATTTCGCATAGGCATACATAGTAAAATTAGGGTCACGCTGTGTACCCCCTAAATGACCTATAATTATTTCCTGCGGTAGGGCACACTATTACCCTGTAATATAATACGTGGTTCAATTTAAAAATTATAGGTCAATATTAAGTTCCGATACCGTGCCGTTAGTTAACATTGAAAAATGTCTTCGTATTTCCTTGTTTTAATGCACTATTTAAAATATACATAGTGTACCCCCTAATTGACCTATAATTATTTCCTGTGGTAGGGTACACTATTACCCTGTAATATAATACCTGGTCCAATTTAAATATTATGGGTCAATATTAAGGTCTGATATTGCGCCTTGCGCTAGTTAACCATTGAAAGATGTCTTTGAATTTTTAAAGCATTTTAGAACGCTTATTTCTTCATTTTAAGCTTCTCAGAACACTCTATTTCGCATAAGCATACATAGTAAAATTTAGGGTCACGCTGTGTACCCCCTAAATGACCTATAATTATTTCCTGTGGTAGGGTACACTATTACCCTGTAATATAATACGTGGTCCAATTTAAAAATTATAGGTCAATATTAAGGTCCGATACCGTGCCGTTAGTTAACATTGAAAAATGTCTTTGAATTTTTAAAGCATTTTAGAACGCTTATTTCCTCATTTTAAGCTTCTCAGAACACTTTATTTCTCATAGGCATACATAGTAAACTTTAGGGTCTCTCTGTGTACCCCCTAATTGACCTATAATTATTTCCTTTGGAGGGGTACACTATTACCCTGTAATATAATACCTGGTCCAATTTAAATATTATGGGTCAATATTAAGGTCTGATATTGCGCCTTGCGTTAGTTAACCATTGAAAGATGTCTTTGAATTTTTAAAGCATTTTAGAACGCTTATTTCTTCATTTTAAGCTTCTCAGAGCACTCTATTTCGCATAGGCATACATAGTAAAATTTAGGGTCACGCTGTGTACCCCCTAAATGACCTATAATTATTTCCTGCGGTAGGGCACACTATTACCCTGTAATATAATACGTGGTCCAATTTAAAAATTATAGGTCAATATTAAGTTCCGATACCGTGCCGTTAGTTAACATTGAAAAATGTCTTCGTATTTCCTTGTTTTAATGCACTATTTAAAATATACATAGTGTACCCCCTAATTGACCTATAATTATTTCCTGTTTTAGGGTACACTATTACCCTGTAATACAATACCTGGTTCAATTTAAATATTATGGGTCAATATTAAGGTTTGATATTGCGCCTTGCGTTAGTTAACCATTGAAAGATGTCTTTGAATTTTTAAAGCATTTTAGAACGCTTATTTCTTCATTTTAAGCTTCTCAGAACACTCTATTTCGCATAGGCATACATAGTAAAATTTAGGGTCACGCTGTGTACCCCCTAAATGACCTATAATTATTTCCTGTGGTAGGGTACACTATTACCCTCTAATATAATACGTGGTCCAATTTAAAAATTATAGGTCAATATTAAGGTCCGATACAGTGCCGTTAGTTAACATAGAAAAATGTCTTTGAATTTTTAAAGCATTTTAGAACGCTTATTTCCTCACTTTAAGCTTCTCAGAACACTTTATTTCGCATAGGCATACATAGTAAACTTTAGGGTCACTCTGTGTACCCCCTAATTGACCTATAATTATTTCCTGTGGTAGGGTACACTATAACCCTGTAATATAATACGTGGTCCAATTTAAAAATTATAGGTCAATATTAAGGTGCAATACCGTGCCGTTAGTTAACATAGAAAAGTGTCTTCGTATTTTCTTGTTTTAATGCACTATTTAAAACATACATAGTGTACCCCCTAATTGACCTATAATTATTTCCTGTTGTAGGGTACACTATTACCCTGTAATATAATACCTGGTCCAATTGAAATATTATGGTTCCATATTAAGGTCTGATATCGCGCCTTGCGTTAGTTAACCATTGAAAGATGTCTTTGAATTTTTAAAGCATTTTAGAACGCTTATTTCTTCATTTTAAGCTTCTCAGAACACTCTATTTTGCATAAGCATACATAGTAAAATTTAGGGTCACGCTGTGTACCCCCTAAATGACCTATAATTATTTCCTGTGGTAGGGTACACTATTACCCTGTAATATAATGCGTGGTCCAATTTAAAAATTATAGGTCAATATTAAGGACCGATACCGTACCGTTAGTTAACATAGAAAAATGTCTTTGAATTTTTAAAGCATTTTAGAACGCTTATTTCCTCATTTTAAGCTTCTCAGAACACTTTATTTCGCATAGGCATACATAGTAAACTTTAGGGTCACTCTGCGTACCCCCTAATTGACCTATAATTATTTCCTGTGGTAGGGTACACTATAACCCTGTAATATAATACGTGGTCCAATGTAAAAATTGTAGGTCAATATTAAGGTCCGATACCGTGCCGTTAGTTAACATAGAAAAGTGTCTTCGTATTTCCTTGTTTTAATGCACTATTTAAAATATACATAGTGTACCCCCTAATTGACCTATAATTATTTCCTGTGGTAGGGTACACTATTACCCTGTAATATAATACCTGGTCCAATTTAAATATTATGGTCAATATTAAGGTCTGATATTGCGCCTTGCGCTAGTTAACCATTGAAAGATGTCTTTGAATTTTTAAAGCATTTTAGAACGCTTATTTCTTCATTTTAAGCTTCTCAGAACACTCTATTTCGCATAAGCATACATACTAAAATTTAGGGTCACGCTGTGTACCCCCTAAATGACCTATAATTATTTTCTGTGGTAGGGTACACTATTACCCTGTAATATAATACGTGGTCCAATTTAAAAATTATAGGTCAATATTAAGGACCGATACCGTGCCGTTAGTTAACATTGAAAAATGTCTTCGTATTTCCTTGTTTTAATGCACTATTTAAAATATACATAGTGTACCCCCTAATTGACCTATAATTATTTCCTGTGGTAGGGTACACTATAACCCTGTAATATAATACCTGGTCCAATTTAAATATTATGGGTCAATATTAAGGTCTGATATTGCGCCTTGCGTTAGTTAACCATTGAAAGATGTCTTTGAATTTTTAAAGCATTTTAGAACGCTTATTTCTTCATTTTAAGCTTCTCAGAACACTCTATTTCGCATAGGCATACATAGTAAATTTTAGGGTCACGCTGTGTACCACCTAATTGACCTATAATTATTTCCTGTGGTAAGGTACACTATTACCCTGTAATATAATACGTGGTACAATTTAAAAATTATAGGTCAATATTAAGGTCCGATACCGTGCCGTTAGTTAACATAGAAAAATGTCTTTGAATTTTTAAAGCATTTTAGAACGCTTATTTCCTCATTTTAAGCTTCTCAGAACACATTATTTCGCATAGGCATACATAGTAAACTTTAGGGTCACGCTGTGTACCCCCTAATTGACCTATAAATATTTCCTTTGGTGGGGTACACTATTACCCTGTAATATAATACCTGGTCCAATTTAAAAATTATGGGTCAATATTAAGGTCTGATATTGCGCCTTGCGTTAGTTAACCATTGAAAGATGTCTTTGAATTTTTAAAGCATTTTAGAACGCTTATTTCTTCATTTTAAGCTTCTCAGAGCACTCTATTTCGCATAGGCATACATAGTAAAATTTAGGGTCACGCTGTGTACCCCCTAAATGACCTATAATTATTTCCTGTGGTAGGGTACACTATTACCCTCTAATATAATACGTGGTCCAATTTAAAAATTATAGGTCAATATTAAGGTCCTATACCGTGCCGTTAGTTAGCATAGAAAAATGTCATTGAATTTTTAAAGCATTTTAGAACGCTTATTTCCTCATTTTAAGCTTCTCAGAACACTTTATTTCGCATAGGCATACATAGTAAACTTTAGGGTCACTCTGCGTACCCCCTAATTGACCTATAATTATTTCCTGTGGTAGGGTACACTATAACCCTGTAATATATTACGTGGTCCAATGTAAAAATTATAGGTCAATATTAAGGTCCGATACCGTGCCGTTAGTTAACATAGAAAAGTGTCTTCGTATTTCCTTGTTTTAATGCACTATTTAAAATATACATAGTGTACCCCCTAATTGACCTATAATTATTTCCTGTGGTAGGGTACACTATTACCCTGTAATATAATACTTGGTCCAATTTAAATATTATGGGTCAATATTAAGGTCTGATATTGCGCCTTGCGCTAGTTAACCATTGAAAGATGTCTTTGAATTTTCATTTTAGAACGCTTATTTCTTCATTTTAAGCTTCTCAGAACACTCTATTTCGCATAAGCATACATAGTAAAATTTAGGGTCACGCTGTGTACCCCCTAAATGACCTATAATTATTTCCTGTATTAGGGTACACTATTACCCTGTAATATAATACGTGGTCCAATTTAAAAATTATAGGTCAATATTAAGGACCGATACCGTGCCGTTAGTTAACATTGAAAAATGTCTTTGAATTTTTAAAGCATTTTAGAACGCTTATTTCCTCATTTTAAGCTTCTCAGAACACTTTATTTCGCATAGGCATACATAGTAAACTTTAGGGTCTCTCTGTGTACCCCCTAATTGACCTATAATTATTTCCTGTGGTAGGGTACACTATAACCCTGTAATATAATACGTGGTCCAATTTAAAAATTATAGGTCAATATTAAGGTCCGATACCGTGCCGTTAGTTAACATAGAAAAGTGTCTTCGTATTTCCTTGTTTTAATGCACTATTTAAAATATACATAGTGTACCCCCTAATTGACCTATAATTATTTCCTGTGGTAGGGTACACTATAACCCTGTAATATAATACCTGGTCCAATTTAAATATTATGGGTCAATATTAAGGTCCGATACCGTGCCGTTAGTTAACATAGAAAAATGTCTTTGAATTTTTAAAGCATTTTAGAACGCTTATTTCCTCATTTAAAGCTTCTCAGAACACTTTATTTCGCATAGGCATACATAGTAAACTTTAGGGTCACGCTGTGTACCCCCTAATTGACCTATAATTATTTCCTTTGGTGGGGTACACTATTACCCTGTAATATAATACCTGGTCCAATTTAAATATTATGGGTCAATATTAAGGTCTGATATTGCGCCTTGCGTTAGTTAACCATTGAAAGATGTCTTTGAATTTTTAAAGCATTTTAGAACGCTTATTTCTTCATTTTAAGCTTCTCAGAGCACTCTATTTCGCATAGGCATACATAGTAAAATTTAGGGTCACGCTGTGTACCCCCTAAATGACCTATAATTATTTCCTGCGGTAGGGCACTCTATTACCCTGTAATATAATACGTGGTCCAATTTAAAAATTATAGGTCAATATTAAGTTCCGATACCGTGCCGTTAGTTAACATTGAAAAATGTCTTCGTATTTCCTTGTTTTAATGCACTATTTAAAATATACATAGTGTACCCCCTAATTGACCTATAATTATTTCCTGTTTTAGGGTACACTATTACCCTGTAATACAATACCTGGTTCAATTTAAATATTATGGGTCAATATTAAGGTTTGATATTGCGCCTTGCGTTAGTTAACCATTGAAAGATGTCTTTGAATTTTTAAAGCATTTTAGAACGCTTATTTCTTCATTTTAAGCTTCTCAGAACACTCTATTTCGCATAGGCATACATAGTAAATTTTAGGGTCACGCTGTGTACCACCTAATTGACCTATAATTATTTCCTGTGGTAAGGTACACTATTACCCTGTAATATAATACGTGGTACAATTTAAAAATTATAGGTCAATATTAAGGTCCGATACCGTGCCGTTAGTTAACATAGAAAAATGTCTTTGAATTTTTAAAGCATTTTAGAACGCTTATTTCCTCATTTTAAGCTTCTCAGAACACATTATTTCGCATAGGCATACATAGTAAACTTTAGGGTCACGCTGTGTACCCCCTAATTGACCTATAAATATTTCCTTTGGTGGGGTACACTATTACCCTGTAATATAATACCTGGTCCAATTTAAAAATTATGGGTCAATATTAAGGTCTGATATTGCGCCTTGCGTTAGTTAACCATTGAAAGATGTCTTTGAATTTTTAAAGCATTTTAGAACGCTTATTTCTTCATTTTAAGCTTCTCAGAGCACTCTATTTCGCATAGGCATACATAGTAAAATTTAGGGTCACGCTGTGTACCCCCTAAATGACCTATAATTATTTCCTGTGGTAGGGTACACTATTACCCTCTAATATAATACGTGGTCCAATTTAAAAATTATAGGTCAATATTAAGGTCCTATACCGTGCCGTTAGTTAGCATAGAAAAATGTCATTGAATTTTTAAAGCATTTTAGAACGCTTATTTCCTCATTTTAAGCTTCTCAGAACACTTTATTTCGCATAGGCATACATAGTAAACTTTAGGGTCACTCTGCGTACCCCCTAATTGACCTATAATTATTTCCTGTGGTAGGGTACACTATAACCCTGTAATATATTACGTGGTCCAATGTAAAAATTATAGGTCAATATTAAGGTCCGATACCGTGCCGTTAGTTAACATAGAAAAGTGTCTTCGTATTTCCTTGTTTTAATGCACTATTTAAAATATACATAGTGTACCCCCTAATTGACCTATAATTATTTCCTGTGGTAGGGTACACTATTACCCTGTAATATAATACTTGGTCCAATTTAAATATTATGGGTCAATATTAAGGTCTGATATTGCGCCTTGCGCTAGTTAACCATTGAAAGATGTCTTTGAATTTTCATTTTAGAACGCTTATTTCTTCATTTTAAGCTTCTCAGAACACTCTATTTCGCATAAGCATACATAGTAAAATTTAGGGTCACGCTGTGTACCCCCTAAATGACCTATAATTATTTCCTGTATTAGGGTACACTATTACCCTGTAATATAATACGTGGTCCAATTTAAAAATTATAGGTCAATATTAAGGACCGATACCGTGCCGTTAGTTAACATTGAAAAATGTCTTTGAATTTTTAAAGCATTTTAGAACGCTTATTTCCTCATTTTAAGCTTCTCAGAACACTTTATTTCGCATAGGCATACATAGTAAACTTTAGGGTCTCTCTGTGTACCCCCTAATTGACCTATAATTATTTCCTGTGGTAGGGTACACTATAACCCTGTAATATAATACGTGGTCCAATTTAAAAATTATAGGTCAATATTAAGGTCCGATACCGTGCCGTTAGTTAACATAGAAAAGTGTCTTCGTATTTCCTTGTTTTAATGCACTATTTAAAATATACATAGTGTACCCCCTAATTGACCTATAATTATTTCCTGTGGTAGGGTACACTATAACCCTGTAATATAATACCTGGTCCAATTTAAATATTATGGGTCAATATTAAGGTCCGATACCGTGCCGTTAGTTAACATAGAAAAATGTCTTTGAATTTTTAAAGCATTTTAGAACGCTTATTTCCTCATTTAAAGCTTCTCAGAACACTTTATTTCGCATAGGCATACATAGTAAACTTTAGGGTCACGCTGTGTACCCCCTAATTGACCTATAATTATTTCCTTTGGTGGGGTACACTATTACCCTGTAATATAATACCTGGTCCAATTTAAATATTATGGGTCAATATTAAGGTCTGATATTGCGCCTTGCGTTAGTTAACCATTGAAAGATGTCTTTGAATTTTTAAAGCATTTTAGAACGCTTATTTCTTCATTTTAAGCTTCTCAGAGCACTCTATTTCGCATAGGCATACATAGTAAAATTTAGGGTCACGCTGTGTACCCCCTAAATGACCTATAATTATTTCCTGCGGTAGGGCACTCTATTACCCTGTAATATAATACGTGGTCCAATTTAAAAATTATAGGTCAATATTAAGTTCCGATACCGTGCCGTTAGTTAACATTGAAAAATGTCTTCGTATTTCCTTGTTTTAATGCACTATTTAAAATATACATAGTGTACCCCCTAATTGACCTATAATTATTTCCTGTTTTAGGGTACACTATTACCCTGTAATACAATACCTGGTTCAATTTAAATATTATGGGTCAATATTAAGGTTTGATATTGCGCCTTGCGTTAGTTAACCATTGAAAGATGTCTTTGAATTTTTAAAGCATTTTAGAACGCTTATTTCTTCATTTTAAGTTTCTCAGAACACTCTATTTCGCATAGGCATACATAGTAAAATTTAGGGTCACGCTGTGTACCCCCTAAATGACCTATAATTATTTCCTGTGGTAGGGTACACTATTACCCTCTAATATAATACGTGGTCCAATTTAAAAATTATAGGTCAATATTAAGGTCCGATACAGTGCCGTTAGTTAACATAGAAAAATGTCTTTGAATTTTTAAAGCATTTTAGAACGCTTATTTCCTCATTTTAAGCTTCTCAGAACACATTATTTCGCATAGGCATACATAGTAAACTTTAGGGTCACGCTGTGTACCCCCTAATTGACCTATAAATATTTCCTTTGGTGGGGTACACTATTACCCTGTAATATAATACCTGGTCCAATTTAAAAATTATGGGTCAATATTAAGGTCTGATATTGCGCCTTGCGTTAGTTAACCATTGAAAGATGTCTTTGAATTTTTAAAGCATTTTAGAACGCTTATTTCTTCATTTTAAGCTTCTCAGAGCACTCTATTTCGCATAGGCATACATAGTAAAATTTAGAGTCACGCTGTGTACCCCCTAAATGACCTATAATTATTTCCTGTGGTAGGGTACACTATTACCCTCTAATATAATACGTGGTCCAATTTAAAAATTATAGGTCAATATTAAGGTCCGATACCGTGCCGTTAGTTAACATAGAAAAATGTCTTTGAATTTTTAAAGCATTTTAGAACGCTTATTTCCTCATTTTAAGCTTCTCAGAACACTTTATTTCGCATAGGCATACATAGTAAACTTTAGGGTCACGCTGTGTACCCCCTAATTGACCTATAATTATTTCCTTTGGTGGGGTACACTATTACCCTGTAATATAATACCTGGTCCAATTTAAATATTATGGGTCAATATTAAGGTCTGATATTGCGCCTTGCGTTAGTTAACCATTGAAAGATGTCTTTGAATTTTTAAAGCATTTTAGAACGCTTATTTCTTCATTTTAAGCTTCTCAGAGCACTCTATTTCGCATAGGCATACATAGTAAAATTTAGGGTCACGCTGTGTACCCCCTAAATGACCTATAATTATTTCCTGCGGTAGGGCACTCTATTACCCTGTAATATAATACGTGGTCCAATTTAAAAATTATAGGTCAATATTAAGTTCCGATACCGTGCCGTTAGTTAACATTGAAAAATGTCTTCGTATTTCCTTGTTTTAATGCACTATTTAAAATATACATAGTGTACCCCCTAATTGACCTATAATTATTTCCTGTTTTAGGGTACACTATTACCCTGTAATACAATACCTGGTTCAATTTAAATATTATGGGTCAATATTAAGGTTTGATATTGCGCCTTGCGTTAGTTAACCATTGAAAGATGTCTTTGAATTTTTAAAGCATTTTAGAACGCTTATTTCTTCATTTTAAGCTTCTCAGAACACTCTATTTCGCATAGGCATACATAGTAAAATTTAGGGTCACGCTGTGTACCCCCTAAATGACCTATAATTATTTCCTGTGGTAGGGTACACTATTACCCTCTAATATAATACGTGGTCCAATTTAAAAATTATAGGTCAATATTAAGGTCCGATACAGTGCCGTTAGTTAACATAGAAAAATGTCTTTGAATTTTTAAAGCATTTTAGAACGCTTATTTCCTCATTTTAAGCTTCTCAGAACACTTTATTTCGCATAGGCATACATAGTAAACTTTAGGGTCACTCTGTGTACCCCCTAATTGACCTATAATTATTTCCTGTGGTAGGGTACACTATAACCCTGTAATATAATATGTGGTCCAATTTAAAAATTATAGGTCAATATTAAGGTGCAATACCGTGCCGTTAGTTAACATAGAAAAGAGTCTTCGTATTTTCTTGTTTTAATGCACTATTTAAAACATACATAGTGTACCCCCTAATTGACCTATAAATATTTCCTGTTGTAGGGTACACTATTACCCTGTAATATAATACCTGGTCCAATTGAAATATTATGGTTCCATATTAAGGTCTGATATCGCGCCTTGCGTTAGTTAACCATTGAAAGATGTCTTTGAATTTTTAAAGCATTTTAGAACGCTTATTTCTTCATTTTAAGCTTCTCAGAACACTCTATTTCGCATAGGCATACATAGCCAATTTTAGGGTCACGCTGTGTACCACCTAATTGACCTATAATTATTTCCTGTGGTAAGGTACACTATTACCTTGTAATAAAATACGTGGTACAATTTAAAAATTATAGGTCAATATCAAGGTCCGATACCGTGCCGTTAGTTAACATAGAAAAGTGTCTTCGTATTTCCTTGTTTTAATGCACTATTTAAAATATACATAGTGTACCCCCTAATTGACCTATAATTATTTCCTGTGGTAGGGTACACTATTACCCTGTAATATAATACCTAGTCCAATTTAAATATTATGGGTCAATATTAAGGTCTGATATTGCGCCTTGCGCTAGTTAACCATTGAAAGATGTCTTTGAATTTTTAAAGCATTTTAGAACGCTTATTTCTTCATTTTAAGCTTCTCAGAACACTCTATTTCGCATAAGCATACATAGTAAAATTTAGGGTCACGCTGTGTACCCCCTAAATGACCTATAATTATTTCCTGTATTAGGGTACACTATTACCCTGTAATATAATACGTGGTCCAATTTAAAAATTATAGGTCAATATTAAGGACCGATACCGTGCCGTTAGTTAACATTGAAAAATGTCTTTGAATTTTTAAAGCATTTTAGAACGCTTATTTCCTCATTTTAAGCTTCTCAGAACACTTTATTTCGCATAGGCATACATAGTAAACTTTAGGGTCTCTCTGTGTACCCCCTAATTGACCTATAATTATTTCCTGTGGTAGGGTACACTATAACCCTGTAATATAATACGCGGTCCAATTTAAAAATTATAGGTCAATATTAAGGTCCGATACCGTGCCGTTAGTTAACATAGAAAAGTGTATTCGTATTTCCTTGTTTTAATGCACTATTTAAAATATACATAGTGTACCCCCTAATTGACCTATAATTATTTCCTTTGGTGGGGTACACTATTACCCTGTAATATAATACCTGGTCCAATTTAAATATTATGGGTCAATAATAAGGTCTGATATTGCGCCTTGCGTTAGTTAACCATTGAAAGATGTCTTTGAATTTTTAAAGCATTTTAGAACGCTTATTTCTTCATTTTAAGCTTCTCAGAGCACTCTATTTCGCATAGGCATACATAGTAAAATTTAGGGTCACGCTGTGTACCCCCTAAATGACCTATAATTATTTCCTGCGGTAGGGCACACTATTACCCTGTAATATAATACGTGGTCCAATTTAAAAATTATAGGTCAATATTAAGTTCCGATACCGTGCTGTTAGTTAACATTGAAAAATGTCTTCGTATTTCCTTGTTTTAATGCACTATTTAAAATATACATAGTGTACCCCCTAATTGACCTATAATTATTTCCTGTGGTAGGGTACACTATTACCCTGTAATACAATACCTGGTTCAATTTAAATATTATGGGTCAATATTAAGGTTTGATATTGCGCCTTGCGTTAGTTAACCATTGAAAGATGTCTTTGAATTTTTAAAGCATTTTAGAACGCTTATTTCTTCATTTTAAGCTTCTCAGAACACTCTATTTCGCATAGGCATACATAGTAAAATTTAGGGTCACGCTGTGTACCCCCTAAATGACCTATAATTATTTCCTGCGGTAGGGCACACTATTACCCTGTAATATAATACGTGGTCCAATTTAAAAATTATAGGTCAATATTAAGTTCCGATACCGTGCCGTTAGTTAACATTGAAAAATGTCTTCGTATTTCCTTGTTTTAATGCACTATTTAAAATATACATAGTGTACCCCCTAATTGACCTATAATTATTTCCTGTTTTAGGGTACACTATTACCCTGTAATACAATACCTGGTTCAATTTAAATATTATGGGTCAATATTAAGGTTTGATATTGCGCCTTGCGTTAGTTAACCATTGAAAGATGTCTTTGAATTTTTAAAGCATTTTAGAACGCTTATTTCTTCATTTTAAGCTTCTCAGAACACTCTATTTCGCATAGGCATACATAGTAAAATTTAGGGTCACGCTGTGTACCCCCTAAATGACCTATAATTATTTCCTGTGGTAGGGTACACTATTACCCTCTAATATAATACGTGGTCCAATTTAAAAATTATAGGTCAATATTAAGGTCCGATACAGTGCCGTTAGTTAACATAGAAAAATGTCTTTGAATTTTTAAAGCATTTTAGAACGCTTATTTCCTCATTTTAAGCTTCTCAGAACACTTTATTTCGCATAGGCATACATAGTAAACTTTAGGGTCACTCTGTGTACCCCCTAATTGACCTATAATTATTTCCTGTGGTAGGGTACACTATAACCCTGTAATATAATATGTGGTCCAATTTAAAAATTATAGGTCAATATTAAGGTGCAATACCGTGCCGTTAGTTAACATAGAAAAGAGTCTTCGTATTTTCTTGTTTTAATGCACTATTTAAAACATACATAGTGTACCCCCTAATTGACCTATAAATATTTCCTGTTGTAGGGTACACTATTACCCTGTAATATAATACCTGGTCCAATTGAAATATTATGGTTCCATATTAAGGTCTGATATCGCGCCTTGCGTTAGTTAACCATTGAAAGATGTCTTTGAATTTTTAAAGCATTTTAGAACGCTTATTTCTTCATTTTAAGCTTCTCAGAACACTCTATTTCGCATAGGCATACATAGTCAATTTTAGGGTCACGCTGTGTACCACCTAATTGACCTATAATTATTTCCTGTGGTAAGGTACACTATTACCTTGTAATAAAATACGTGGTACAATTTAAAAATTATAGGTCAATATCAAGGTCCGATACCGTGCCGTTAGTTAACATAGAAAAGTGTCTTCGTATTTCCTTGTTTTAATGCACTATTTAAAATATACATAGTGTACCCCCTAATTGACCTATAATTATTTCCTGTGGTAGGGTACACTATTACCCTGTAATATAATACCTAGTCCAATTTAAATATTATGGGTCAATATTAAGGTCTGATATTGCGCCTTGCGCTAGTTAACCATTGAAAGATGTCTTTGAATTTTTAAAGCATTTTAGAACGCTTATTTCTTCATTTTAAGCTTCTCAGAACACTCTATTTCGCATAAGCATACATAGTAAAATTTAGGGTCACGCTGTGTACCCCCTAAATGACCTATAATTATTTCCTGTATTAGGGTACACTATTACCCTGTAATATAATACGTGGTCCAATTTAAAAATTATAGGTCAATATTAAGTTCCGATACCGTGCCGTTAGTTAACATTGAAAAATGTCTTCGTATTTCCTTGTTTTAATGCACTATTTAAAATATACATAGTGTACCCCCTAATTGACCTATAATTATTTCCTGTGGTAGGGTACACTATTACCCTGTAATACAATACCTGGTTCAATTTAAATATTATGGGTCAATATTAAGGTTTGATATTGCGCCTTGCGTTAGTTAACCATTGAAAGATGTCTTTGAATTTTTAAAGCATTTTAGAACGCTTATTTCTTCATTTTAAGCTTCTCAGAACACTCTATTTCGCATAGGCATACATAGTAAAATTTAGGGTCACGCTGTGTACCCCCTAAATGACCTATAATTATTTCCTGCGGTAGGGCACACTATTACCCTGTAATATAATACGTGGTCCAATTTAAAAATTATAGGTCAATATTAAGTTCCGATACCGTGCCGTTAGTTAACATTGAAAAATGTCTTCGTATTTCCTTGTTTTAATGCACTATTTAAAATATACATAGTGTACCCCCTAATTGACCTATAATTATTTCCTGTTTTAGGGTACACTATTACCCTGTAATACAATACCTGGTTCAATTTAAATATTATGGGTCAATATTAAGGTTTGATATTGCGCCTTGCGTTAGTTAACCATTGAAAGATGTCTTTGAATTTTTAAAGCATTTTAGAACGCTTATTTCTTCATTTTAAGCTTCTCAGAACACTCTATTTCGCATAGGCATACATAGTAAAATTTAGGGTCACGCTGTGTACCCCTTAAATGACCTAAAATTATTTCCTGTGGTAGGGTACACTATTACCCTCTAATATAATACGTGGTCCAATTTAAAAATTATAGGTCAATATTAAGGTCCGATACAGTGCCGTTAGTTAACATAGAAAAATGTCTTTGAATTTTTAAAGCATTTTAGAACGCTTATTTCCTCATTTTAAGCTTCTCAGAACACTTTATTTCGCATAGGCATACATAGTAAACTTTAGGGTCACTCTGTGTACCCCCTAATTGACCTATAATTATTTCCTGTGGTAGGGTACACTATAACCCTGTAATATAATATGTGGTCCAATTTAAAAATTATAGGTCAATATTAAGGTGCAATACCGTGCCGTTAGTTAACATAGAAAAGAGTCTTCGTATTTTCTTGTTTTAATGCACTATTTAAAACATACATAGTGTACCCCCTAATTGACCTATAAATATTTCCTGTTGTAGGGTACACTATTACCCTGTAATATAATACCTGGTCCAATTGAAATATTATGGTTCCATATTAAGGTCTGATATCGCGCCTTGCGTTAGTTAACCATTGAAAGATGTCTTTGAATTTTTAAAGCATTTTAGAACGCTTATTTCTTCATTTTAAGCTTCTCAGAACACTCTATTTCGCATAGGCATACATAGTCAATTTTAGGGTCACGCTGTGTACCACCTAATTGACCTATAATTATTTCCTGTGGTAAGGTACACTATTACCTTGTAATAAAATACGTGGTACAATTTAAAAATTATAGGTCAATATCAAGGTCCGATACCGTGCCGTTAGTTAACATAGAAAAGTGTCTTCGTATTTCCTTGTTTTAATGCACTATTTAAAATATACATAGTGTACCCCCTAATTGACCTATAATTATTTCCTGTGGTAGGGTACACTATTACACTGTAATATAATACCTAGTCCAATTTAAATATTATGGGTCAATATTAAGGTCTGATATTGCGCCTTGCGCTAGTTAACCATTGAAAGATGTCTTTGAATTTTTAAAGCATTTTAGAACGCTTATTTCTTCATTTTAAGCTTCTCAGAACACTCTATTTCGCATAAGCATACATAGTAAAATTTAGGGTCACGCTGTGTACCCCCTAAATGACCTATAATTATTTCCTGTATTAGGGTACACTATTACCCTGTAATATAATACGTGGTCCAATTTAAAAATTATAGGTCAATATTAAGGACCGATACCGTGCCGTTAGTTAACATTGAAAAATGTCTTTGAATTTTTAAAGCATTTTAGAACGCTTATTTCCTCATTTTAAGCTTCTCAGAACACTTTATTTCGCATAGGCATACATAGTAAACTTTAGGGTCTCTCTGTGTACCCCCTAATTGACCTATAATTATTTCCTGTGGAAGGGTACACTATAACCCTGTAATATAATACGTGGTCCAATTTAAAAATTATAGGTCAATATTAAGGTCCGATACCGTGCCGTTAGTTAACATAGAAAAGTGTATTCGTATTTCCTTGTTTTAATGCACTATTTAAAATATACATAGTGTACCCCCTAATTGACCTATAATTATTTCCTGTGGTAGGGTACACTATAACCCTGTAATATAATACCTGGTCCAATTTAAATATTATGGGTCAATAATAAGGTCTGATATTGCGCCTTGCGTTAGTTAACCATTGAAAGATGTCTTTGAATTTTTAAAGCATTTTAGAACGCTTATTTCTTCATTTTAAGCTTCTCAGAGCACTCTATTTCGCATAGGCATACATAGTAAAATTTAGGGTCACGCTGTGTACCCCCTAAATGACCTATAATTATTTCCTGCGGTAGGGCACACTATTACCCTGTAATATAATACGTGGTCCAATTTAAAAATTATAGGTCAATATTAAGTTCCGATACCGTGCCGTTAGTTAACATTGAAAAATGTCTTCGTATTTCCTTGTTTTAATGCACTATTTAAAATATACATAGTGTACCCCCTAATTGACCTATAATTATTTCCTGTGGTAGGGTACACTATTACCCTGTAATACAATACCTGGTTCAATTTAAATATTATGGGTCAATATTAAGGTTTGATATTGCGCCTTGCGTTAGTTAACCATTGAAAGATGTCTTTGAATTTTTAAAGCATTTTAGAACGCTTATTTCTTCATTTTAAGCTTCTCAGAACACTCTATTTCGCATAGGCATACATAGTAAAATTTAGGGTCACGCTGTGTACCCCCTAAATGACCTATAATTATTTCCTGCGGTAGGGCACACTATTACCCTGTAATATAATACGTGGTCCAATTTAAAAATTATAGGTCAATATTAAGTTCCGATACCGTGCCGTTAGTTAACATTGAAAAATGTCTTCGTATTTCCTTGTTTTAATGCACTATTTAAAATATACATAGTGTACCCCCTAATTGACCTATAATTATTTCCTGTTTTAGGGTACACTATTACCCTGTAATACAATACCTGGTTCAATTTAAATATTATGGGTCAATATTAAGGTTTGATATTGCGCCTTGCGTTAGTTAACCATTGAAAGATGTCTTTGAATTTTTAAAGCATTTTAGAACGCTTATTTCTTCATTTTAAGCTTCTCAGAACACTCTATTTCGCATAGGCATACATAGTAAAATTTAGGGTCACGCTGTGTACCCCTTAAATGACCTATAATTATTTCCTGTGGTAGGGTACACTATTACCCTCTAATATAATACGTGGTCCAATTTAAAAATTATAGGTCAATATTAAGGTCCGATACAGTGCCGTTAGTTAACATAGAAAAATGTCTTTGAATTTTTAAAGCATTTTAGAACGCTTATTTCCTCATTTTAAGCTTCTCAGAACACTTTATTTCGCATAGGCATACATAGTAAACTTTAGGGTCACTCTGTGTACCCCCTAATTGACCTATAATTATTTCCTGTGGTAGGGTACACTATAACCCTGTAATATAATATGTGGTCCAATTTAAAAATTATAGGTCAATATTAAGGTGCAATACCGTGCCGTTAGTTAACATAGAAAAGAGTCTTCGTATTTTCTTGTTTTAATGCACTATTTAAAACATACATAGTGTACCCCCTAATTGACCTATAAATATTTCCTGTTGTAGGGTACACTATTACCCTGTAATATAATACCTGGTCCAATTGAAATATTATGGTTCCATATTAAGGACTGATATCGCGCCTTGCGTTAGTTAACCATTGAAAGATGTCTTTGAATTTTTAAAGCATTTTAGAACGCTTATTTCTTCATTTTAAGCTTCTCAGAACACTCTATTTCGCATAGGCATACATAGTAAAATTTAGGGTCACGCTGTGTACCCCCTAAATGACCTATAATTATTTCCTGCGGTAGGGCACACTATTACCCTGTAATATAATACGTGGTCCAATTTAAAAATTATAGGTCAATATTAAGTTCCGATACCGTGCCGTTAGTTAACATTGAAAAATGTCTTCGTATTTCCTTGTTTTAATGCACTATTTAAAATATACATAGTGTACCCCCTAATTGACCTATAATTATTTCCTGTGGTAGGGTACACTATTACCCTGTAATACAATACCTGGTTCAATTTAAATATTATGGGTCAATATTAAGGTTTGATATTGCGCCTTGCGTTAGTTAACCATTGAAAGATGTCTTTGAATT
This sequence comes from Parasteatoda tepidariorum, assembly GCF_982258835.1. Classification (NCBI taxonomy): domain Eukaryota; kingdom Metazoa; phylum Arthropoda; class Arachnida; order Araneae; family Theridiidae; genus Parasteatoda; species Parasteatoda tepidariorum. The sequence goes on along the minus strand of NW_028257537.1, from coordinate 12,936 downwards.
TTTAAAGCATTTTAGAACGCTTATTTCTTCATTTTAAGCTTCTCAGAACACTCTATTTCGCATAGGCATACATAGTAAAATTTAGGGTCACGCTGTGTACCCCCTAAATGACCTATAATTATTTCCTGCGGTAGGGCACACTATTACCCTGTAATATAATACGTGGTCCAATTTAAAAATTATAGGTCAATATTAAGTTCCGATACCGTGCCGTTAGTTAACATTGAAAAATGTCTTCGTATTTCCTTGTTTTAATGCACTATTTAAAATATACATAGTGTACCCCCTAATTGACCTATAATTATTTCCTGTTTTAGGGTACACTATTACCCTGTAATACAATACCTGGTTCAATTTAAATATTATGGGTCAATATTAAGGTTTGATATTGCGCCTTGCGTTAGTTAACCATTGAAAGATGTCTTTGAATTTTTAAAGCATTTTAGAACGCTTATTTCTTCATTTTAAGCTTCTCAGAACACTCTATTTCGCATAGGCATACATAGTAAAATTTAGGGTCACGCTGTGTACCCCTTAAATGACCTATAATTATTTCCTGTGGTAGGGTACACTATTACCCTCTAATATAATACGTGGTCCAATTTAAAAATTATAGGTCAATATTAAGGTCCGATACAGTGCCGTTAGTTAACATAGAAAAATGTCTTTGAATTTTTAAAGCATTTTAGAACGCTTATTTCCTCATTTTAAGCTTCTCAGAACACTTTATTTCGCATAGGCATACATAGTAAACTTTAGGGTCACTCTGTGTACCCCCTAATTGACCTATAATTATTTCCTGTGGTAGGGTACACTATAACCCTGTAATATAATATGTGGTCCAATTTAAAAATTATAGGTCAATATTAAGGTGCAATACCGTGCCGTTAGTTAACATAGAAAAGAGTCTTCGTATTTTCTTGTTTTAATGCACTATTTAAAACATACATAGTGTACCCCCTAATTGACCTATAAATATTTCCTGTTGTAGGGTACACTATTACCCTGTAATATAATACCTGGTCCAATTGAAATATTATGGTTCCATATTAAGGTCTGATATCGCGCCTTGCGTTAGTTAACCATTGAAAGATGTCTTTGAATTTTTAAAGCATTTTAGAACGCTTATTTCTTCATTTTAAGCTTCTCAGAACACTCTATTTCGCATAGGCATACATAGTCAATTTTAGGGTCACGCTGTGTACCACCTAATTGACCTATAATTATTTCCTGTGGTAAGGTCCACTATTACCTTGTTATAAAATACGTGGTACAATTTAAAAATTATAGGTCAATATTAAGGTCCGATACCGTGCCGTTAGTTAACATAGAAAAGTGTCTTCGTATTTCCTTGTTTTAATGCACTATTTAAAATATACATAGTGTACCCCCTAATTGACCTATAATTATTTCCTGTGGTAGGGTACACTATTACCCTGTAATATAATACCTGGTCCAATTTAAATATTATGGGTCAATATTAAGGTCTGATATTGCGCCTTGCGCTAGTTAACCATTGAAAGATGTCTTTGAATTTTTAAAGCATTTTAGAACGCTTATTTCTTCATTTTAAGCTTCTCAGAACACTCTATTTCGCATAAGCATACATAGTAAAATTTAGGGTCACGCTGTGTACCCCCTAAATGACCTATAATTATTTCCTGCGGTAGGGCACACTATTACCCTGTAATATAATACGTGGTCCAATTTAAAAATTATAGGTCAATATTAAGTTCCGATACCGTGCCGTTAGTTAACATTGAAAAATGTCTTCGTATTTCCTTGTTTTAATGCACTATTTAAAATATACATAGTGTACCCCCTAATTGACCTATAATTTTTTCCTGTGGTAGGGTACACTATTACCCTGTAATGCAATACCTGGTTCAATTTAAATATTATGGGTCAATATTAAGGTTTGATATTGCGCCTTGCGTTAGTTAACCATTGAAAGATGTCTTTGAATTTTTAAAGCATTTTAGAACGCTTATTTCTTCATTTTAAGCTTCTCAGAACACTCTATTTCGCATAGGCATACATAGTAAAATTTAGGGTCACGCTGTGTACCCCCTAAATGACCTATAATTATTTCCTGTGGTAGGGTACACTATTACCCTCTAATATAATACGTGGTCCAATTTAAAAATTATAGGTCAATATTAAGGTCCGATACAGTGCCGTTAGTTAACATAGAAAAATGTCTTTGAATTTTTAAAGCATTTTAGAACGCTTATTTCCTCATTTTAAGCTTCTCAGAACACTTTATTTCGCATAGGCATACATAGTAAACTTTAGGGTCACTCTGTGTACCCCCTAATTGACCTATAATTATTTCCTGTGGTAGGGTACACTATAACCCTGTAATATAATATGTGGTCCAATTTAAAAATTATAGGTCAATATTAAGGTGCAATACCGTGCCGTTAGTTAACATAGAAAAGAGTCTTCGTATTTTCTTGTTTTAATGCACTATTTAAAACATACATAGTGTACCCCCTAATTGACCTATAAATATTTCCTGTTGTAGGGTACACTATTACCCTGTAATATAATACCTGGTCCAATTTAAATATTATGGGTCAATATTAAGGTCTGATATTGCGCCTTGCGCTAGTTAACCATTGAAAGATGTCTTTGAATTTTTAAAGCATTTTAGAACGCTTATTTCTTCATTTTAAGCTTCTCAGAACACTCTATTTCGCATAAGCATACATAGTAAAATTTAGGGTCACGCTGTGTACCCCCTAAATGACCTATAATTATTTCCTGCGGTAGGGCACACTATTACCCTGTAATATAATACGTGGTCCAATTTAAAAATTATAGGTCAATATTAAGTTCCGATACCGTGCCGTTAGTTAACATTGAAAAATGTCTTCGTATTTCCTTGTTTTAATGCACTATTTAAAATATACATAGTGTACCCCCTAATTGACCTATAATTTTTTCCTGTGGTAGGGTACACTATTACCCTGTAATGCAATACCTGGTTCAATTTAAATATTATGGGTCAATATTAAGGTTTGATATTGCGCCTTGCGTTAGTTAACCATTGAAAGATGTCTTTGAATTTTTAAAGCATTTTAGAACGCTTATTTCTTCATTTTAAGCTTCTCAGAACACTCTATTTCGCATAGGCATACATAGTAAAATTTAGGGTCACGCTGTGTACCCCCTAAATGACCTATAATTATTTCCTGTGGTAGGGTACACTATTACCCTCTAATATAATACGTGGTCCAATTTAAAAATTATAGGTCAATATTAAGGTCCGATACAGTGCCGTTAGTTAACATAGAAAAATGTCTTTGAATTTTTAAAGCATTTTAGAACGCTTATTTCCTCATTTTAAGCTTCTCAGAACACTTTATTTCGCATAGGCATACATAGTAAACTTTAGGGTCACTCTGTGTACCCCCTAATTGACCTATAATTATTTCCTGTGGTAGGGTACACTATAACCCTGTAATATAATACGTGGTCCAATTTAAAAATTATAGGTCAATATTAAGGTGCAATACCGTGCCGTTAGTTAACATAGAAAAGTGTCTTCGTATTTTCTTGTTTTAATGCACTATTTAAAACATACATAGTGTACCCCCTAATTGACCTATAAATATTTCCTGTTGTAGGGTACACTATTACCCTGTAATATAATACCTGGTCCAATTGAAATATTATGGTTCCATATTAAGGTCTGATATCGCGCCTTGCGTTAGTTAACCATTGAAAGATGTCTTTGAATTTTTAAAGCATTTTAGAACGCTTATTTCTTCATTTTAAGCTTCTCAGAACACTCTATTTCGCATAGGCATACATAGTAAATTTTAGGGTCACGCTGTGTACCACCTAATTGACCTATAATTATTTCCTGTGGTAAGGTACACTATTACCTTGTAATAAAATACGTGGTACAATTTAAAAATTATAGGTCAATATTAAGGTCCGATACCGTGCCGTTAGTTAACATAGAAAAGTGTCTTCGTATTTCCTTGTTTTAATGCACTATTTAAAATATACATAGTGTACCCCCTAATTGACCTATAATTATTTCCTGTGGTAGGGTACACTATTACCCTGTAATATAATACCTGGTCCAATTTAAATATTATGGGTCAATATTAAGGTCTGATATTGCGCCTTGCGCTAGTTAACCATTGAAAGATGTCTTTGAATTTTTAAAGCATTTTAGAACGCTTATTTCTTCATTTTAAGCTTCTCAGAACACTCTATTTCGCATAAGCATACATAGTAAAATTTAGGGTCACGCTGTGTACCCCCTAAATGACCTATAATTATTTCCTGTATTAGGGTACACTATTACCCTGTAATATAATACGTGGTCCAATTTAAAAATTATAGGTCAATATTAAGGACCGATACCGTGCCGTTAGTTAACATTGAAAAATGTCTTTGAATTTTTAAAGCATTTTAGAACGCTTATTTCCTCATTTTAAGCTTCTCAGAACACTTTATTTCGCATAGGCATACATAGTAAACTTTAGGGTCTCTCTGTGTACCCCCTAATTGACCTATAATTATTTCCTGTGGTTGGGTACACTATAACCCTGTAATATAATACGTGGTCCAATTTAAAAATTATAGGTCAATATTAAGGTCCGATACCGTGCCGTTAGTTAACATAGAAAAGTGTATTCGTATTTCCTTGTTTTAATGCACTATTTAAAATATACATAGTGTACCCCCTAATTGACCTATAATTATTTCCTTTGGTGGGGTACACTATTACCCTGTAATATAATACCTGGTCCAATTTAAATATTATGGGTCAATATTAAGGTCTGATATTGCGCCTTGCGTTAGTTAACCATTGAAAGATGTCTTTGAATTTTTAAAGCATTTTAGAACGCTTATTTCTTCATTTTAAGCTTCTCAGAGCACTCTATTTCGCATAGGCATACATAGTAAAATTTAGGGTCACGCTGTGTACCCCCTAAATGACCTATAATTATTTCCTGCGGTAGGGCAAACTATTACCCTGTAATATAATACGTGGTCCAATTTAAAAATTATAGGTCAATATTAAGTTCCGATACCGTGCCGTTAGTTAACATTGAAAAATGTCTTCGTATTTCCTTGTTTTAATGCACTATTTAAAATATACATAGTGTACCCCCTAATTGACCTATAATTATTTCCTGTGGTAGGGTACACTATTACCCTGTAATACAATACCTGGTTCAATTTAAATATTATGGGTCAATATTAAGGTTTGATATTGCGCCTTGCGTTAGTTAACCATTGAAAGAAGTCTTTGAATTTTTAAAGCATTTTAGAACGCTTATTTCTTCATTTTAAGCTTCTCAGAACACTCTATTTCGCATAGGCATACATAGTAAAATTTAGGGTCACGCTGTGTACCCCCTAAATGACCTATAATTATTTCCTGTGGTAGGGTACACTATTACCCTCTAATATAATACGTGGTCCAATTTAAAAATTATAGGTCAATATTAAGGTCCGATACCGTGCCGTTAGTTAACATAGAAAAGTGTATTCGTATTTCCTTGTTTTAATGCACTATTTAAAATATACATAGTGTACCCCCTAATTGACCTATAATTATTTCCTGTGGTAGGGTACACTATTACCCTGTAATATAATACCTATTCGAATTTAAATATTATGGGTCAATATTAAGGTCTGATATTGCGCCTTGCGTTAGTTAACCATTGAAAGATGTCTTTGAATTTTTAAAGCATTTTAGAACGCTTATTTCTTCATTTTAAGCATCTCAGAACACTCTATTTCGCATAGGCATACATAGTAAAATTTAGGGTCACGCTGTGTACCCCCTAAATGACCTATAATTATATCCTGTGGTAGGGTACAGTATTACCCTGTAATATAATACGTGGTCCAATTTAAAAATTATAGGTCAATATTAAGGTCCGAAACCGTGTCGTTAGTTAACATAAAAAAATGTCTTTGAATTTTTAAAGCATTTTAGAAAGCTTATTTCCTCATTTTAAGCTTCTCAGAACACTTTATTTCGCATAGGCATACATAGTAAACTTTAGGGTCACGCTGTGTACCCCCTAATTGACCTATAATTATTTGCTTTGGTGGGGTACACTATTACCCTGTAATATAATACCTGGTCCAATTTAAATATTATGGGTCAATATTAAGGTCTGATATTGCGCCTTGCGTTAGTTAACCATTGAAAGATGTCTTTGAATTTTTAAAGCATTTTAGAACGCTTATTTCTTCATTTTAAGCTTCTCAGAGCACTCTATTTCGCATAGGCATACATAGTAATATTTAGGGTCACGCTGTGTACCCCCTAAATGACCTATAATTATTTCCTGTGGTAGGGCACACTATTACCCTGTAATATAATAGGTGGTCCAATTTAAAACTCATAGGTCAATATTAAGGTCCGATACCGTGCCGTTAGTTAGCATAGAAAAATGTCATTGAATTTTTAAAGCATTTTAGAACGCTTATTTCCTCATTTTAAGCTTCTCAGAACACTTTATTTCGCATAGGCATACATAGTAAACTTTAGGGTCACTCTGCGTACCCCCTAATTGACCTATAATTATTTCCTGTGGTAGGGTACACTATAACCCTGTAATATAATACGTGGTCCAATTTAAAAATTATAGGTCACTATTAAGGTCCGATACCGTGCCGTTAGTTAACATAGAAAAGTGTCTTCGTATTTCCTTGTTTTAATGCACTATTTAAAATATACATAGTGTACCCCCTAATTGACCTATAATTATTTCCTGTGGTAGGGTACACTATTACCCTGTAATATAATACCTGGTCCAATTTAAATATTATGGGTCAATATTAAGGTCTGATATTGCGCCTTGCGTTAGTTAACCATTGAAAGATGTCTTTGAATTTTTAAAGCATTTTAGAACGCTTATTTCTTCATTTTAAGCATCTCAGAACACTCTATTTCGCATAGGCATACATAGTAAAATTTAGGGTCACGCTGTGTACCCCCTAAATGACCTATAATTATTTCCTGTGGTAGGGTGCACTATTACCCTGTAATATAATACGTGGTCCAATTTAAAAATTATAGGTCAATAATAAGGTCCGATACCGTGCCGTTAGTTAACATAGAAAAATGTCTTTGAATTTTTAAAGCATTTTAGAACGCTTATTTCCTCATTTTAAGCTTCTCAGAGCACTCTATTTCGCATAGGCATACATAGTAAAATTTAGGGTCACGCTGTGTACCCCCTAAATGACCTATAATTATTTCCTGCGGTAGGGCACACTATTACCCTGTAATATAATACGTGGTCCAATTTAAAAATTATAGGTCAATATTAAGTTCCGATACCGTGCCGTTAGTTAACATTGAAAAATGTCTTCGTATTTCCTTGTTTTAATGCACTATTTAAAATATACATAGTGTACCCCCTAATTGACCTATAATTATTTCCTGTGGTAGGGTACACTATTACCCTGTAATACAATACCTGGTTCAATTTAAATATTATGGGTCAATATTAAGGTTTGATATTGCGCCTTGCGTTAGTTAACCATTGAAAGATGTCTTTGAATTTTTTAAAGCATTTTAGAACGCTTATTTCTTCATTTTAAGCTTCTCAGAACACTCTATTTCGCATAGGCATACATAGTAAAATTTAGGGTCACGCTGTGTACCCCCCTAAATGACCTATAATTATTTCCTGTGGTAGGGTACACTATTACCCTCTAATATAATACGTGGTCCAATTTAAAAATTATAGGTCAATATTAAGGTCCGATACCGTGCCGTTAGTTAACATAGAAAAGTGTATTCGTATTTCCTTGTTTTAATGCACTATTTAAAATATACATAGTGTACCCCCTAATTGACCTATAATTATTTCCTGTGGTAGGGTACACTATTACCCTGTAATATAATACCTATTCGAATTTAAATATTATGGGTCAATATTAAGGTCTGATATTGCGCCTTGCGTTAGTTAACCATTGAAAGATGTCTTTGAATTTTTAAAGCATTTTAGAACGCTTATTTCTTCATTTTAAGCATCTCAGAACACTCTATTTCGCATAGGCATACATAGTAAAATTTAGGGTCACGCTGTGTACCCCCTAAATGACCTATAATTATATCCTGTGGTAGGGTACACTATTACCCTGTAATATAATACGTGGTCCAATTTAAAAATTATAGGTCAATATTAAGGTCCGAAACCGTGTCGTTAGTTAACATAAAAAAATGTCTTTGAATTTTTAAAGCATTTTAGAACGCTTATTTCCTCATTTTAAGCTTCTCAGAACACTTTATTTCGCATAGGCATACATAGTAAACTTTAGGGTCACGCTGTGTACCCCCTAATTGACCTATAATTATTTGCTTTGGTGGGGTACACTATTACCCTGTAATATAATACCTGGTCCAATTTAAATATTATGGGTCAATATTAAGGTCTGATATTGCGCCTTGCGTTAGTTAACCATTGAAAGATGTCTTTGAATTTTTAAAGCATTTTAGAACGCTTATTTCTTCATTTTAAGCTTCTCAGAGCACTCTATTTCGCATAGGCATACATAGTAAAATTTAGGGTCACGCTGTGTACCCCCTAAATGACCTATAATTATTTCCTGTGGTAGGGCACACTATTACCCTGTAATATAATAGGTGGTCCAATTTAAAACTCATAGGTCAATATTAAGGTCCGATACCGTGCCGTTAGTTAGCATAGAAAAATGTCATTGAATTTTTAAAGCATTTTAGAACGCTTATTTCCTCATTTTAAGCTTCTCAGAACACTTTATTTCGCATAGGCATACATAGTAAACTTTAGGGTCACTCTGCGTACCCCCTAATTGACCTATAATTATTTCCTGTGGTAGGGTACACTATAACCCTGTAATATAATACGTGGTCCAATTTAAAAGTTATAGGTCACTATTAAGGTCCGATACCGTGCCGTTAGTTAACATAGAAAAGTGTCTTCGTATTTCCTTGTTTTAATGCACTATTTAAAATATACATAGTGTACCCCCTAATTGACCTATAATTATTTCCTGTGGTAGGGTACACTATTACCCTTGTAATATAATACCTGGTCCAATTTAAATATTATGGGTCAATATTAAGGTCTGATATTGCGCCTTGCGTTAGTTAACCATTGAAAGATGTCTTTGAATTTTTAAAGCATTTTAGAACGCTTATTTCTTCATTTTAAGCATCTCAGAACACTCTATTTCGCATAGGCATACATAGTAAAATTTAGGGTCACGCTGTGTACCCCCTAAATGACCTATAATTATTTCCTGTGGTAGGGTGCACTATTACCCTGTAATATAATACGTGGTCCAATTTAAAAATTATAGGTCAATAATAAGGTCCGATACCGTGCCGTTAGTTAACATAGAAAAATGTCTTTGAATTTTTAAAGCATTTTAGAACGCTTATTTCCTCATTTTAAGCTTCTCAGAGCACTCTATTTCGCATAGGCATACATAGTAAAATTTAGGGTCACGCTGTGTACCCCCTAAATGACCTATAATTATTTCCTGCGGTAGGGCACACTATTACCCTGTAATATAATACGTGGTCCAATTTAAAAATTATAGGTCAATATTAAGTTCCGATACCGTGCCGTTAGTTAACATTGAAAAATGTCTTCGTATTTCCTTGTTTTAATGCACTATTTAAAATATACATAGTGTACCCCCTAATTGACCTATAATTATTTCCTGTGGTAGGGTACACTATTACCCTGTAATACAATACCTGGTTCAATTTAAATATTATGGGTCAATATTAAGGTTTGATATTGCGCCTTGCGTTAGTTAACCATTGAAAGATGTCTTTGAATTTTTAAAGCATTTTAGAACGCTTATTTCTTCATTTTAAGCTTCTCAGAACACTCTATTTCGCATAGGCATACATAGTAAAATTTAGGGTCACGCTGTGTACCCCCTAAATGACCTATAATTATTTCCTGTGGTAGGGTACACTATTACCCTCTAATATAATACGTGGTCCAATTTAAAAATTATAGGTCAATATTAAGGTCCGATACCGTGCCGTTAGTTAACATAGAAAAGTGTATTCGTATTTCCTTGTTTTAATGCACTATTTAAAATATACATAGTGTACCCCCTAATTGACCTATAATTATTTCCTGTGGTAGGGTACACTATTACCCTGTAATATAATACCTATTCGAATTTAAATATTATGGGTCAATATTAAGGTCTGATATTGCGCCTTGCGTTAGTTAACCATTGAAAGATGTCTTTGAATTTTTAAAGCATTTTAGAACGCTTATTTCTTCATTTTAAGCATCTCAGAACACTCTATTTCGCATAGGCATACATAGTAAAATTTAGGGTCACGCTGTGTACCCCCTAAATGACCTATAATTATATCCTGTGGTAGGGTACACTATTACCCTGTAATATAATACGTGGTCCAATTTAAAAATTATAGGTCAATATTAAGGTCCGAAACCGTGTCGTTAGTTAACATAAAAAAATGTCTTTGAATTTTTAAAGCATTTTAGAACGCTTATTTCCTCATTTTAAGCTTCTCAGAACACTTTATTTCGCATAGGCATACATAGTAAACTTTAGGGTCACGCTGTGTACCCCCTAATTGACCTATAATTATTTGCTTTGGTGGGGTACACTATTACCCTGTAATATAATACCTGGTCCAATTTAAATATTATGGGTCAATATTAAGGTCTGATATTGCGCCTTGCGTTAGTTAACCATTGAAAGATGTCTTTGAATTTTTAAAGCATTTTAGAACGCTTATTTCTTCATTTTAAGCTTCTCAGAGCACTCTATTTCGCATAGGCATACATAGTAAAATTTAGGGTCACGCTGTGTACCCCCTAAATGACCTATAATTATTTCCTGTGGTAGGGCACACTATTACCCTGTAATATAATAGGTGGTCCAATTTAAAACTCATAGGTCAATATTAAGGTCCGATACCGTGCCGTTAGTTAGCATAGAAAAATGTCATTGAATTTTTAAAGCATTTTAGAACGCTTATTTCCTCATTTTAAGCTTCTCAGAACACTTTATTTCGCATAGGCATACATAGTAAACTTTAGGGTCACTCTGCGTACCCCCTAATTGACCTATAATTATTTCCTGTGGTAGGGTACACTATAACCCTGTAATATAATACGTGGTCCAATTTAAAAGTTATAGGTCACTATTAAGGTCCGATACCGTGCCGTTAGTTAACATAGAAAAGTGTCTTCGTATTTCCTTGTTTTAATGCACTATTTAAAATATACATAGTGTACCCCCTAATTGACCTATAATTATTTCCTGTGGTAGGGTACACTATTACCCTGTAATATAATACCTGGTCCAATTTAAATATTATGGGTCAATATTAAGGTCTGATATTGCGCCTTGCGTTAGTTAACCATTGAAAGATGTCTTTGAATTTTTAAAGCATTTTAGAACGCTTATTTCTTCATTTTAAGCATCTCAGAACACTCTATTTCGCATAGGCATACATAGTAAAATTTAGGGTCACGCTGTGTACCCCCTAAATGACCTATAATTATTTCCTGTGGTAGGGTGCACTATTACCCTGTAATATAATACGTGGTCCAATTTAAAAATTATAGGTCAATAATAAGGTCCGATACCGTGCCGTTAGTTAACATAGAAAAATGTCTTTGAATTTTTAAAGCATTTTAGAACGCTTATTTCCTCATTTTAAGCTTCTCAGAACACTTTATTTCGCAACGGCATACATAGTAAACTTTAGGGTCACTCTGTGTACCCCCTAATTGACCTATAATTATTTCCTGTGGTAGGGTACACTATAACCCTGTAATATAATACGTGGTCCAATTTAAAAATTATAGGTCAATATTAAGGTCCGATACCGTGCCGTTAGTTAACATAGAAAAGTGTCTTCGTATTTTCTTGTTTTAATGCACTATTTAAAACATACATAGTGTACCCCCTAATTGACCTATAATTATTTCCTGTTGTAGGGTACACAATTACCCTGTATTATAATACCTGGTCCAATTGAAATATTATGGTTCCATATTAAGGTCTGATATCGCGCCTTGCGTTAGTTAACCATTGAAAGATGTCTTTGAATTTTTAAAGCATTTTAGAACGCTTATTTCCTCATTTTAAGCTTCTCAGAACACTTTATTTCGCATAGGCATACATAGTAAACTTTAGGGTCACTCTGCGTACCCCCTAATTGACCTATAATTATTTCCTGTGGTAGGGTACACTATAACCCTGTAATATAATACGTGGTCCAATTTAAAAATTATAGGTCACTATTAAGGTCCGATACCGTGCCGTTAGTTAACATAGAAAAGTGTCTTCGTATTTCCTTGTTTTAATGCACTATTTAAAATATACATAGTGTACCCCCTAATTGACCTATAATTATTTCCTGTGGTAGGGTACACTATTACCCTGTAATATAATACCTGGTCCAATTTAAATATTATGGGTCAATATTAAGGTCTGATATTGCGCCTTGCGTTAGTTAACCATTTAAAGATGTCTTTGAATTTTTAAAGCATTTTAGAACGCTTATTTCTTCATTTTAAGCATCTCAGAACACTCTATTTCGCATAGGCATACATAGTAAAATTTAGGGTCACGCTGTGTACCCCCTAAATGACCTATAATTATTTCCTGTGGTAGGGTGCACTATTACCCTGTAATATAATACGTGGTCCAATTTAAAAATTATAGGTCAATAATAAGGTCCGATACCGTGCCGTTAGTTAACATAGAAAAATGTCTTTGAATTTTTAAAGCATTTTAGAACGCTTATTTCCTCATTTTAAGCTTCTCAGAACACTTTATTTCGCAACGGCATACATAGTAAGATTTAGGGTCACTCTGTGTACCCCCTAATTGACCTATAATTATTTCCTGTGGTAGGGTACACTATAACCCTGTAATATAATACGTGGT